>NC_135188.1:481375-781375 GCF_041146795.1 Maylandia zebra | reverse complement strand
CAAAACAGACAAGAAGAGGTGGATAACAAGGAGCAGAAGATGAGAAGGTCACCACAAAGGATAAAAACATCCCTGAGAAATTAGACTGTAAATGATTAGATCAAGCAGTAAAGATGCAAATCACTGTATCAAATGTGTCCATCCATCCAGTTCCTTAAGCACTTGTGCAGTTGAAGGTGTGTAGCGTATCCCATGGGGTGTCATGGGGTGGAGGTACACCCTGGACAGCTGGTCACTCTATCACAGGGCTAATGCAAAGAGACAAGCAGCCATGCACGCTCATATTCACACCCACAATCCCATACCTCTTTGGACGTCTGTGGGAGGAAGTTGGAAGGAGAAACCGCACAGGTAAGGTGAGAAATAACCTCCACGCAGAAGGACCCAGCCTGTGGATTTGAACCCCCACTGCACGAATATATTTCCCCAATGTTAATGTGTCATTTCTCTAAATGCTATCAAACCATCCAATAACAAAATCTTCTGTTCAGTGAAGAGTGACTGTACACTGTGTCAATTCTAATTAACAAGCCAATTTTCCACTTTCCAAAAGACGTCCATAGTAAAATATGAAAGTTTCAGCTCTGTCAGTACTGTTACAATACTTTTATATATAAGTACAAAAATGTCTGCTGTGCACTACAGAGGAATCTTCCAGGCTCTGAAGAGCGAGATAATGTGTGGTAGTTTCACTCCACTGTTGGCACTTTCATGGCCATAACAGCAGCAGCAGAAACATCATACATTCGAACTCTCCGAGCTGAGAGTTGCTTCCTCACAGCACGTTCATTATTTTAGTGTGTTCCTTTCTGCGTTCATTTTCCATGCAAACTTTTCAAAGGGCAGCCGGACAGGGAGAGATGGAAACTTTCCAGGCTGGCAGAGGGTTTAAAAAAACAAAAAGCTAAGCTGTATGACGTGATTACAAGTGCCTCACAGCCCCTTGTGTAATCAGCACCGCTGCCCACATCTAATCTTGTGAAGAGCACCCCCCCCCACACACACACACACACACACACACACACACACACACCACCAGATGACCAGTTAAGAAATGCCCCTGTTATGATGAAATCCTCAGGGTGGTGATTTGCACCAGAAATGTGACATTTACATGAAAGAAACGAGCTGCAACAGAAGCATCGAGTCCATCACAATAGTGATGAAAGCAGCTCTTTAACAGTGATTGCTTGGTGATATCATGTTTGTGTTCGGTGCTTATCACAAGTGTCAAAATATCAGGCAGAAAAAAAAGAAAGAAAGCGCTGCTTTGGTCATCTGTTTTAAAAATAGGAGGCTGAAGTGGCCACACGCAGAAGCTATTGTGAAATCTGAGATTCGCCCAATCGATGTTCGGGCTCAAAGCCAGCTTCTACTCTTAAGTTGTAGATGCTGTGCAGAGGAATGATTGTGCTGCGTCTTTAGTGGATATCTGTTTTCACGCACAAAGCATGTTTCTGACTCTAATCCCACTCACACCAGCACCTGATAATTACAGTTAATAGTAGGAAACCTTTTCTTCCATAACCTCCACTGCTCCTGCTCTGAGAAGGAATTTGAAATAACAACTGATGCTAATGCTTCCTACGAAGCAGCCCAGTGTTTGATGTTTTTTACCAAGAGCTCTTTACAAATATGTCCCATAATAATCTGCATGGAAGGGCATCTGGGACTGCATGCGAGTTTGCCAGTGGGTGAGATTATAATAGATTAGACTAATTACATGTGATGCCAACAGGCTGCTTTACACTGATCCATTGTTTGATGATGAATGAAACTGGAGTTATACGGGTTGCTGATGTGACCGCCTGCTGCTTTCGTTTAAAAGGTGAAAGCGTAAAAAAGAAAGGTATCGAGGGATCAGAGAAAAAAAAACTGTGTCTAAATGTGCTTTCAGCACCATCAATAAATGAGGAGACACAACAAGGCGAGCCACGTCACAGTCAATGGAAAAGTGTGCTCTAAAGTTGGAGGAGTCCCCTCCATTCAAAATAGCTACTTCACATGAACAGCAGTTTTCGCCATTAAATCTGCTTTTGTGATTTTTGATTATTTCTGAGAGTCATATCAGGACATTGCTCTGAGAAAAGCCCAGCTTTTTGACATCTCATATACTTGTAATAAATGGCATCAAGCGAAATAAACTCTTGATCAGGGTCACGAAATTCAAAAGGGATCAGTGCTTATTTTAAGTTAACAGCACTAAAAAAATTATCTTAAAAGTGGGATACACACTTTTGACAGGAGAAATGAGTCAGAGGTCGACAGATGGATTGGTGCTGCGGCTGCAGTGATGCGGATGCTGCACTGCTCCATTGTGGTGTATAGAGAGCTGAGCGTAAAACCGAAGCTCTCAATTTACTGCTCGATCTACGTCCCTACCCTCACCTATGGACACGAGCTGTGGGAAATGACTGAAAGATCGAGATTGTGGATACAAGCGGCGGAAATGAGCTTCCTCCGAAGAAGGGCTGGCCTCTCCCTTAGAGACAGGGTGACAAGTTCAGCCATCTGGGAGGAGCTCAGAGTAGAGCCGCTGCTCCTCCTCAACTGGCTTCCAAAGGAGCCAGTTGAGGCGGTTCGGGCATCTGACAAGGATGCCTCCTGGGTGAGATGTCCCAGGAGATTCGGGAGAGATTATATCTCTCGGCTGGCCTGGGAACGCCTTGGTGTTCTCCCGGAAAAGCTGGAAGAGGTGGGTGGGGAGAGGGAGGTCTGGGATTCTCTGCTTAGGCTGCTGCCCCTGCGACCCGGTCCCAGATAAGCTGAAGAAGATGGATGGATGGATGGATGGATGGATGGATGGATGGATGGATGGATGGATGGATGGATAAATGGATGGATGGATGGGTGGATAAATGGATGGATGAATGGATGGATGGATGGATGGATGGATGGTTGTATGGATGGAAGGATGGATGGATGGATGGATGGATGTATGGATGGTTGTATGGATGGATAAATGGATGGTTGTATGGATGGATAAATGGATGGATGGTTGTATGTATGGATGGATAAATGGATGGTTGTATGGATGGACGGATGGTTGTATGGATGGATAAATGGATGGTTGTATGGATGGACGGATGGTTGTATGGATGGATAAATGGATGGTTGTATGGATGGATAAATGGATGGATGGTTGTATGGATGGATAAATGGATGGATGGTTATATGGATGGATGGATGGATAAATGGATGGATGGATGGTTGTATGGATGGATAAATAGATGGATGGATGGTTGTATGTATGGATGGATAAATGGATGGTTGTATGGATGGATGGATGGTTGTATGGATGGATAAATGGATGGATGGATGGTTGTATGGATGGATGGATGCAATGGGATACTGAGCTCATAAGAAGTCACAGAGATTTGTGGCCATGTATTGCTCTTTGGGTTAGCCAGTGATGTCATGCAGTTTTTAGATGGTTTCCTGCATTCACCGAGATCAATGGTAGTGTGAGAGGGCATTCATCATTTGACAGATCTCTTATCATTGTGGTAGACGTGTAATGAGCTGCCTGTGGGCACGTCTCTCTCTTTCTGTCTTTGTCACGGTGCCTCTTTATCACACAGGGTCAGGTGTACCAACACTGACTTGCACACCTCCCCAAACCCGCACATATACACGCACTCAGACAGCCACACAGACATGTTGAAAGAGAAGCAATTGTTGCCCATTGTGAAACATTGTCACAATAGAGAGCCATCTATAACAGCTGGCAGCTTAAGGTGTGCTCCTCTCCACGGGGCCTACTTTGTTTTGACAGATTTGTACTATTACAATGAGATGATCACAATAGGGCCATTAGACAGCTGAGTGCACCCTTTCATAAAATGAAATGACTTTGTATGATCTTCTGTCACTGTGAGGAAGTCTATATGTTCATTCATTGTACTACTTTTTCATTCATGTACCTACAAGTGCTCCCAATTCTAAATCCTGTAAGTATGTCCACAAACTTTCCACTTTAAAGAGCACGTGAGGTCACCCGCTTCACTCGGTGGCTCACGCCAACTGGATCTACTGAACTCGTCCAGTAAATGTTTTTAAAGCATCAGTAACTACAATGATTTGCTAAGTGCATGATGACTGCTTAATGGTCCACCTGGATATGCCTTTACATTATGTTTGCACAGCGTTTTAGGCCCTTCACTTCCATCCATTTTCTTAACCACTTATCCAACTGAGGACCACGGGAGTGGGGGCTGCAGCCTGTCCCAGCAGTCTGAGGGTGATATATGAAGCCTTGACGATTCCTCTCCTGAGCTGTGCTAGGAAAATATTTTACTTTTCAGATTTCATAAAACTATTTATAGCCAGGGCAGAGAAACCAAAAAAGCCAATTAAAACACTGAAAATAAGTCCAAAAGATAACAAGAATACAAAAATACAGAGAGAAAACCAGAGAAAGCATGATGGGAAGAGCAAATATTACAAAGTAGCACATACACAGATGTTTTAACAAAGGGTACACAGGACAGGAAAATAAAATCAATAAAGTGCAGTATCACAATGTTTTGCTTGGCAATATTGCAAAGATGCAGGGGCAACAAATATCTTACATCTTATCATAAATATCTTTTTAGTTGTGGAATAATATAATCAACATTTTTTTTAAACAGATGTAAAGCAAAGATGGAAGCATCAGAGGAAGAAATCAGCAATCTGCAGTTAAATGAAATGTATGGACTTCTTTTGGATAGTTCTTTAAACATAGATGGGACAAAGCAGATGGTTATTACATATGGGATTATTAGGAGTGCTATATGGAAGTAAATAATCATTTTGTTCGCACTAATACCAGAACACATTTTTACATGATATCAGCAATAATGCATGCATTTATGTTCAGTTGCGTGCACGGCAATCAGAGACACATCAGAGCTAAAAACCTCAGATGAGGGCAGTAGCGGTTTTTGATACGGGCAACATGGGCGGTTGCCCAGGGAGGCATCGTGGTGGGGGGGCGGCATCACAGGCATCAGTGCCCTGACGTCATGCCAGCGTATATTGGGGATGGCATAGGCACCGATCGGTTTTCTATCGCCCATTTGCTGGGAGTAAGGGCGCCCTCCGTTTGCAAGGTGCGCCTGCTGCTTGCGGCACAGGGAGGAGAGGGCGGGGCGGGGGGGATTCTCTGGCTGGCTGGAGCGGCATCCAATAACCAACTCGCAAAATAAAACAAAATAAAAACAAACCAACAAACACGAAAACACCAGACATTATGATACAGACTTATAATTTGCACCGATGTTTTTTCAAAATTCTGTATGCAAAAAGTGAGCGCGAGAGCCCTCGGTGCGCCTGCTCGCTGCTGAAATCAAAGTAAACTTTATTGTGATCTCCGCTACATACAGTCCAGTAATATATATAAGAAGAGTAAGAAAATAAATACACACTTTAAGATCAGGGGTAAAGGGCTCAATAACAATTTAAAATTTATAATTTACAGTTTGATGATTTGAAGTCTCACATACAACCCGTCGAAAGGGGCGGGGCCGGCTGCTTCCGAATAGAGCACATTTCAATCATAATGTTGTAAATCCAAGCCCATTATGTATTCATGATTTGAATCCTGGGTTGTGCGAAATCCCAGAAATAAACCCAGAAAAAGCCAATCTGTGAACTAAGGTGTAGGTCTGTTAGGTTATGTTGTGGTGATCCTCGGGTTACAGTTGGTCCAAGAAGAAATGGTAAAAATAGTAACAGTAACAGACTAAACTCCAAACAATACTATGTTGCAGATTTTACACATTTAAGAAATAGCACTAATATATAGAGATCACTCAATTATAAATGTCAAGGATTAACAGAGGGGATTATAAATAAATATCAAGAAAACTGCCGAGAATATTTCAGAGTAGAAAAGAGCGTGTGTAAAAAGGGTGTAACTATTGCAGTGTTTGCAGTGTGTTAGATGGAGGAGTTGTACAGGGAGCCACAGGCAGGAATAATTTCCTGTGTCGGTCAGTGGTGCATTGTGGGTAATCTCAGTCTCTCACTGAACGTGCTTCTGTGACGAGCCAGCATGTCATGTCATGGAGTGGGTGGGAGGTATTATCCAACATTGTCTTTATCTTGGACAACATCTGCCTCTCAGACACCACCCTAACGGAGTCCAGCTCCATCCCCACAACATTAGTGGCCTTGTGGATCAGTAAATTTAGTCTGTTGGCATCTGTGACCCTCAACCTTCCTTCTCTCACCCCAACCAATCACAGCAGATAGCCCCGCCCCTCCCTGAGCCTGGTTCTGCCAGAGGTTTCTTCCTGTTAAGAGGGAGTTTTTCCTTCCCACTGTCGCCAAAGTGCTTGCTCATAGGGGGTCATATGATTGTTGGGTTTTTTCTCTGTATGTATTATTGTACAATCTACTGTACACTATAAAGCGCCTTGAGGCGACTGTTGTTGTGATTTGGCGCTATATAAATTGAATTGAACCTGTTGCCCCATAGAGGATAGCACTGACCAAAACAACAAGATAACATCAATTAGTAGGGATAGTGAAAACGTCTGTTTACGTTTGTTAGTCACTTGGCTATATAGTAAACAGTAGACACTGATGTAGCTTACTGAATCTTTTGGATTGTGTTTCGACAACAGTTTTATGTTAATGTACAACCCTTAATATGTTTTGTGTGTGTGTGTGTGTGTGTGTGTGTGTGTGTGTGTGTGTGTGTGTGTGTGTGTGTGTGTGTGTTGGGGAGGGGGGGGGCAGAGGGAGTGTTCGCCCCAAGGCGCCAAACAGGCTAGGACCACCACTGGATGAGGGTGTAGTATCTAAAAAGGAAACTACTTCAATAACCACTCCTTCCAATATTTTGCTAAATATGCAAGAAATGGGGAACACTAGGTTAATTTAGGTATTTGATTTTTGCTGTGTCATTATTATTGCATTATAATGGTGCTGCACCTTGTAGCAGTGGGTTCACACTTTGAATCAGGTAGTGACAGTAGGTCACTGTAAAGAAGGCTGCCCTTCACTTTTTGCACTAATAAATAAATGCTACTGGCTGCAATCACTGATAAAATGTCCAATTTTTTTTTCTACATCATCATAAATATCTTGTTGAAATATGACATTTATTACTTTTCGAATTACCCTGAAATATCATGAAATCATTTTGAGGCTATATTGCTCACTCCTATTCCCACACACTGTGATGTCATAGATACAGCTCATAAAATAGGTCTGAGTTTATGGGCAGATGAGAAAGCGGCACAAACCGAATTCAAACAGGGGCTGGAGTCTGTCCGGGCTGTGCTGGGTGAGAGGATCAGTGCACCCTGGACCAGCCTGTCGCAGGGCTAACATACATGTAGACACACAGCCATTCTTCTGATGATTCCCACCTTTAATATTTATACACTGAGTACTTAATGTGAGATGACAAATGGGGGGATGAGACACAGGTGAACCTATTGAAAAAAGGTGTGGACGATCATGACAAGTGATACAGCAAAATTAACTCATGAGAAACAAGTAGAGATGACTCCCACTAACATTATAATGGGATAATAACAAACCAAAACCCTCTGATCATAGTTCAGCTCTTCAGATTCACAGAGGTAATCTAATGTTAGCATATAGCAACACTGCAATATGGTAACTGTTCAACATACGCACAATGCTAGCCTACAAAGCTCATTTTATTGTTTTATCTTAATTTTTAAAAAAAAAAGCAACAACACAACCAAAAAAACAAGTTTTTGAGAGCAGCTCGAAAGCAAAGTTATAAAATGAAACAGAGAGAGTTAGAACTGATTGAGAAGAGGATGCTGGCAGTCTGAGGTGTAGTTCTGTGTCTCAAATAGCTTTTAAAAATGTTTTCTTTATCTCTGTCCGAGTCTGTCTGAACACCAGAAGCCCAAAAAGCTTCCTGGCTCACTTTATCCTGATAACAGTATCAGCCCAAATAGGCGCCGGTCCAGATCGTGTCCTTTAGACAAAATGCCTGTCAGTTCAGTTTAGATTAGAATTACTTGTAAACCAAATGCTTTTTTTGTGTAGGTGGAATTTTTTTTGCCTAATTTGAAGATTTATGTGTATTGTTTTTATTTGTTTTTTTATTTGTTAGTATATACATATTGTACATATTTTATTCTAACCTCATTATAATATGTAAATACCTCCATCGAACGAGCATTCGTTTCCTCTCGCAGCAGGGGTGAGCGTCCTCGAACAATAAGCCAATCTCATTTGCACAGCAGGACTTCAGTTCAGTAAGGAACTTGTGAACGAGGATATCGTGGGCTGACAGCAGGGAGGTAGGGCTGGGTGTCAGGGCCTCAGGAGAGGCAGCGTGACACCACAGTAATCAGGGTGAGGGCGGGCAAGTATAACATCATTTCAGGAGGTCTATGCTTGACCTACAACTGCCAGTAAATGCACAACACCGTAAACCTGATTTGCAGCTTACATCTGTCAACTAAGCCATTTTCCCCTAACTATCATCTGGATCCAGTCCTACCATATGTTAGCAAATATATACGGGCCTCTTGCTTACTACTCTGCTTGCCGTTTAAGTAAGCCATACAGTATCAAACAAGATATCAGGAGACAGAAAAAGACGTCAGCGGGATTTTGACCAATGAATAAATAAGAAAGGAGTCTAGGGATAAAAACAGGTAGGAGGCTGTTGTGGTGCTAATGGTTGCACATAAGGATCTGCTCCCCTCCTCCTCATCCTCCTCTCAACAATTCTCTGTTCCTGCAGCTGCTATTTTCAAAGGCTTTAATTGGCCAAAGTCACTCAAGGTGACAAGGGCCCCATGGGCCTGTGTCTGGGCAACCTGATTACTGTGTGCGTGCGTGCATGTGTGTGCGTGCGTGCATGTGTGTGTGTGTGTGTGTGTGTGTGTGTGTGTGTGTGTGTGTGTGTGTGCACAAAGGTATCACCACGGGAGCACTGAAGTCAACAAGGATGTCATGCAGTTGCTTGTGGTCTGAAAATGACTTAAGGATGTTTTTGTTTTAATTGATGTTGCTGTTAAAAGTGTAGCGCAGCATAACATCAAACCAACAATATGAACATTTTCAGGCAGGGAGGCCGTTAGTAAGATGTTTTTGGATGACCAACACAGCTTTGCTTGTGAAATGAAAGAATGAAGGCTACAGGGTTGCCTCTAATGCAACCAGGAAGTCCACGGTTTTCAGTTATGGTTATTTAAAATCATCCCAACGCCACAGCAATGCCCGATATGCATCCATGCATCTATCCATCCATCTACTTCCGCTTTATCCCAGGCCGGGTCAAGGGGGCAGCAGCCTAAGCAGAGAAGCCCAGACCTCCCTCTCTCCAGTTTATCTGGGGGAACACCAAGGCGTTCCCAGGCCAGCCAATAGATATAATCTCTCCAGCGTGTCCTGGGTCTGCCCCGGGGCCTCCTCCCGGTGGGACATGCCTGGAACACCTCACCCAGGAGGTGCCCAGGAGGCATCCTTGTCAGATGCCCGAACCGCCTCAACTGGCTCCTTTCGATGTGGAGCAGCAGCGGCTCTACTCTGAGCCCCTCCCGGATGGCCGAACTTCTCACCCTATCTCTAAGGGAGAGGCCAGCCACCCTTCGGAGGAAGCTCATTTCTGCCGCTTGTATCCGCGATCTCGTTCTTTCGGTCACTACCCACAGCTCGTGGCCATAGGTGAGGGTAGGGACGTAGATTGACGGGTAAATTTTACACTCAGCTCCCTCTTCACCACGACGGAGTGTGCAACATCCGCATCACTGCAGCCGCAGCACCAATCCGTCTGTCGATCTCCGGCTCCCTTCTCCCATCACTCGCGAACAAGACCCCGAGATACTTGAACTCCTCCACTTGTGGCAGGAACTCATCCCCGACCCGGAGTGGGCACTCCACCCTTTTCCGGCTGAGAACCATGGCCTCAGATTTGGAGGTGCTGATCCTCATTCCCGCTGCTTCACACTCGGCTGCGAACCGCTCCAGTGCGAGCTGGAGGCCCTCACCCGATGAAGCCAACAGAACCACATCATCCGCGAAAAGCAGAGATGAGATTCTGAGGCCACCAGAGTGAAAGCCCTCCGCCACTTGGCTGCGCCTACAAATCCTGTCCATAAAAACTATGAACAGAATCAGTGACAACGGGCAGCCCTGGCGGAGCCCATCACCCACCGGGAACGAGTCCGACTTGTTGCCGGCAATGCGAACCAAGCTCTTGCAACGGTTGTATAGGGATCGAATGGCCCGTAGCAATGGGCCAGACACCCCATATTCCTGCAACACCTCCCACAGGACACCCCGAGGGACACGGTCGAATGCCTTCTCCAAGTCCACAAAACACATGTAGACTGGTTGGGCAAACTCCCATGCACCCTCAAGTATCCTCGAGAGAATAAAGAGCTGGTCCAGTGTTCCGCGACCAGGACGAAAACCGCATTTTTCCTCCTGTATCTGAGGTTCGACTAGCGGACAAACTCTCCTTTCCAGCACCCTGGCATAGACTTTCCCAGGGAGGCTGAGGAGTGTGATCCCCCTGTAGTTGGAACACACCCTCCGGTCCCCCTTCTTAAAGATGGGGACCACCACCCCGGTCTGCCAGTCCAGGGGTACTGCCCCTGATCTCCACGCAACATTGTAGAGGCGTGTCAACCAGGACAGCCCTACAACGTCCAGAGCCTTCAGGAACTCGGGGCGGACCTCATCAACACCAGGGGCTCTGCCACCAAGGAGTTGTTTAACTGCCTCAGTGACCTCGCCCCTGGAAATTGGCGGGTCATTCCCCTCATTCCCAGACTCTGCTTCCTCCTCGGAAGACGTGTCAGTGGGATTAGGGAGGTCCTCGAAGTATTCCTTCCATCGCCTGACAATTTTCTCAGTCGAAGTCAGCAGCGCTCCGCCAGCACTATACACAGTGCAGGTAGAGCACCGCTTTCCCCTCCTGAGACGCCTGACGGTTTGCCAGAATCTCATCGAGGCAGTCCGAAAGTCTTTTTCCATGGCCTCTCCGAACTCCTCCCACACCCGAGTTTTTGCTTCAGCCACTGCCCGAGCCGCATTCCGCTTTGGGTGTAAGTGCCCGATATGCACTTATACCCAAATGCAGCTAAAGTATCAATAAATATCCTGTATCTGTGTAAAGACTTCATAGAAGATAAATGTGGCAAATGCCATCGCAGGTTTACCCTCGATGCATTTCAACATCTCCGTGTGTTGTAGCCTGTAGGCCACAAGCTACGCCTGTAGCCTACAGTATACTAAACATTATTAAACAGCAAAAACAAATCTGGAATCCAGCTAGCTTGCAACCTAAATGCTGATGTTTGCAAACATTCTGCCTGCATTGCATCAGCATGTTAGCTTTGCAACTCATTATTCTCATGCTGACTTAAGTATTTAGCTCAAAGTGCTCAGAGACACTATGGTTGCTGTATACTCCTGATTTAGTTTTTGCCGTATGTCAGTGTCTTTTATTCCTATCCCCCTCTCTCTCTCCTTAAATAGCTCCAGGTCTATTTCAGTCCCACTGATACTTGAGACAGAACAGACAAATGTGTGGGCCTGAATTTAATTGCAGGTATCCAAGTGATTAAAGGCAATTTTCTGGTTTAAGTCAAATATTAAAAGGTCGGCCTGTGATTAGCTCTCAGCTTTGAAGTTACACAATATGATCCATTTTCTTCCTACAGTCTGCATCTTAGCAATAACCTCCAAGGGAATACTGTACTCAACAACATCTTTGTCATATAATTGAAAGGCACCCGGACCAGCATCCCCTATTCTAAATGGATAATTAAATCAAACACATCTTGGTGGAGTAGAATAGTAATGAAAGCAGAAGCCATATTTTGCAATTGCTCAGATGTAGATGAGTGCGTAGAAGCCACACATATGACAGCTACTTTAAAAAGCACAATGACAAACTCATTTACAGGGAAAAAACGCTGTGCAGCTGCCCTGATCTAGGACAGTCAGCAGCTCGAACTGAGATGTGTCTGCAGCGAGAATGTAATGCTATTTTCCAGCTAGCTGCTAGTAATCAGGTTACTGTATCCTCTTGCTCAATGCACAAAGGGGATCCTCCTCTTTTACCATCATCCCTCATTGTTACCAGCTGCAGGCCAAGCTGCAAGTAGCAGCACAGCTATAGTGTAAGTAATGACTTGGGCTGGCTTGGCAAGAGAGGCTCAATGTCCTCTTTCACTACAGTTTTTCTTAACGGAGCAGGTAATGAGGAAAGAGCATATTGGTCACTGAGTCTAGAGCATTTGGTTCTGCCAGGATATGTGGAGATATGAGAGGGGCTGCAGAGTGTTTCTAGGTGGTTCCTGGAAGAGGAGGAATTACAAATCACTGTTAAATAAAGAATAAAAAAATGATTTTTTTAGTAGTCTTTCAGTGTTGCTCTGCTCTGCCCTTGCTATTTTCACTCGTATTAATCATAGCAACAGATGTGCCGAAACATGTCAGGAATGGAGATGGCGGCGCCCTCTTTCATGACAGTAATGTCAGCTTTTTATTTTATCCTCCAGCTGGTGGCTCTGCTGCTGTTGGTGAAACTGTGCATACTGAGCACTGATGAGGGAGGGAAGAGTTTGGCTGAAGGTACAGGTGGAGTAAGCACTTATGCTGTATTGAACATGGTAAATTAGAGAGACTGGGGCTGTCCATTTGATTACGCTGTCGTGGGAGGGGTTTAACGTCTGGATTAGTGTATTGTTCTCACTGGTGTCTATCAGGCCTTCAACATCAAATCAAAGAGTTTTCTGCAGATTTCTGATTCATGACAGAAATCAGGTATTTGAAATCAGTAAAGAACGATGTTACAGAAAGTGGGAGGGTATTTTATGTCAACCTGAATTTACTTTCATTTTTGGACAGTCAGTGTCCTCTGAACAATAATGAAAATACCATAAACACTACTGTAAACCATTGCTTTTCACCACACATTAAAACTCTTTATAAAAACCAACTACACCTGCTCTGTGAGTGGGTTTGTTGTTTAAAATAAAACAAGCCACCACGGCATGTCATTACTCTTTGTCGACACAGTGCATTGAGAAGCAAATTCACATGAGGAATTGCTGGTATTTCACAGGTTCACCGCTTCTTTCAGGAACTCACAGATGGTATTACTGAGTGTTAGTCTGCAGCTACTGTGGAGCGAACTGACTCACCATTATTTGTTTTACAGCTCAAATAAAGACATTGCTTGACTTACTTTTATGAGCCTTGCTGCCAGGTCGCTTGGGCTTTTCTGGGGACTGAACAATAAAGTCAGTCTAATAACACTGTATAAGTCTATGCAGCCAACAGAAGGCTGTCACTGCAGGCAAAGAAACTGAACACTTTGCTCCCATGGCTATGTTTTCCAGGGGAAATTATTTTTTTTATCTTCAGTACTGCAAATGTATTATATTCAATAACTCGTTGGAATTTCATAGATGTATTTAATTTTCTTTCTACTGCTTAGACAGCCAAGTCTTCTTTCCTCACGTAATCCTCAGTTGTCACATGAACAACTTTTTAATCGTGTAAGGTGAACTCAGTTGTTTCTCACTGCTTGAAATCCTGTTTAGTTTAGTTTTATAATCTCACTTCACCGTGTTTTGTCTACAGTGTGCAGTGGTAAGAAGCGAGGTTTATTATACTCACAGTCTTTATTTAAAATCATTTAACTTTTACGAAATTACTCCTCAGTTTTTAATACATTCTACATTTTGCATTTAGTACTTTTGTAGTCTGCTGGAGTTTGGCTCTCCTTCATTGAAATCCTACTGACAAACTAGACTGCAGGTATCCAACATGCAGCAATGACATCAGCCTCCTTTTCATTGTTGATGGCACTTTTTTACACCATGTCAGAGAGGTATAAGTTTACTGCAGGGAACAATAAAGGGATAAAGTCATGAAACACAGCTTAACACAGAAGCAGTGTCAGCTCATGTCTTCGAGGTGCTGACTGTGACTCTCAGAAATGTAGGGGCCTACTATGAAATGGTCTTGGTCCAGTATACCCAGTGAAGCAGTTAACGAGATGAAGTCTATTTATGTCGACATTATATGTGACTTTTGGCCTTCCCTATCAGTGACTTCTCTGCTTACATTGATGGTCAAGGTAGTTAGTAAGAGCAAAGCGACATGTTAAGACAATAAATCTCAGAATGCTTGCTAATGTAATTTTCTTTCCACAAATGCACAGATAATATCTGATCTCAGAGCAGTGAAGCCAGAGCCAGCAGCGCCTTGTCTAGCATGGTAGTCTCCCCTGTGTTTCCTGTCAGAGACACGGGGCTTTACCTACAACAGCCTGGCACAAACAGCCAGAAGAAGCTGCTGGCTCTCAACTTGGCAAGCTCAGGCTATGTTAAAGGGGCACACAGACACACTCATGAAACAGACCTGTGCTACAGATTCCAGTGGAATGGAAGACAAGCACAGTCTAACCTATTCCACATAATACATATCTATATCCACAGGATGATGGAAGCTTATGAGACTGAACACTGTTTGAAATGCTTTAAGTTTGTGAATAACACTGTAATTTATGTCTATTTTAGATTTTTCTGGGCAAGCAGTGCCTGCTTTGCTTTCCCTGGTGGAACGTCACTGGTATCGTTTAACTTTAACTGGTAACAACAAATACGTATATACCCTGATTAAGTCTACATTACTTTTATGTGGGGAAAAAACTCTTTGTTGTGTGACTCTCATCAGCAACACGGTGCAGCTAACAGGAGACATACCTGCACAGCTCCACTGTTGTGTCTGCCTACAAAGTGTTATGAAAGGTGGATAGTGCAACATTAAATGTAAAGCTTTCCTTAAGGTCACAAAACTGTCCTTAACCTTTGCCACAGCTTTGCTTATGACAGAATATAAACTCTGAGTGAGAATCAGAAGATAAATGAGCTCTTTTGTTTTTTGTGAGGTACAAAGATTAACAGTTTTCATGTTGTACAAATGTTTTAATCATGTCATCCAGGAAGCCTTACAGACGCTTTATCTGGCATCGGTTTGAACAAAAGATCTTCTCATTATGTGCTGAACATTACAACTCAGCTCACAAGCTGCCATTCTTTCACAACTAAATTAATGAACTCGTCAACCAAAATGAGCCCATACTTTATTCAAAATCACCCGTGGAAGCAGCAAGTGAAGGTTATGAAATTCAGAACGTAACGACTGTGAGAGCACAGTAAAGTTATTCTTTTCTTAATCTGACTGCAAATTTCACAGTTTGACATCTCCTGTAGCTTCAATGAGTAATAGGTGACTATATATATATATATTAGTACAGCTATATCAAATAGTGCTGACATAAAAGCTCAGACGGACGTTGATGCGTTGTCGTTCCATCTCACCTTTTTGACACGATGACTCGTTTAAAGAATCAGGGGAGAAAAGCAAATCAGTCTTCTGCCTAAGAGAGTGGAAGTCAAAGCAAAGCCCATTATTTTGGTTTCTGAGAGTGGAGTCACTACTCGAGAGTGTACAAAAACAAAGATAAACACATCATGAGGCAACAATCAACCAAGTGCCTCATTTCACAAATGTAATTCTTATTAAAGCCAAATACATATGAAAGTAGTTACTGTTGTTTTTGAAAGAGACATCACAAGGAACAAAACATACATTTATTGACAGTTCGATTTAAATCCTAGTATCTCTTTCAGTTTCCTTACCTCCACACACACACACACACACACACACACACACACACACACACACACACACACACACACACACACACAGTTCTTTAGCATCAGTAGCCTGAGTTATGCAGTATAAAAATGTTAATGTATGCATTTATAATGACAAACAGCAACGCTTTATCCAGCGCTCCGAGTGCTCAACCAAGCACACTGACAACCAACAAAATCCTTATTTTTCTTTGCCAAATCAAATTCCAGTTAATGAAATGTTCATCTGCCAACAAACACGTGTGAATACTCCATCTGGGATGGGCCCAGAGCTGTCACTAATGAATACCATCCAGCCACCTTTCACAGTGAGGCTGACACTTTCTCAGCTGTTTCTCTCACCAGTTTACAAGTACTTACAGACGAGTGGATGCAGTGTCCAGTCTGCCTACATACTCATCGGTCAGGTGTAGGATGTCGATCTCCCCCCTTGTACAGTCTAACTTGAACTGACATGCTTTTTACATGCTCTGTGATCCCATGTGAATCTTTTATGAGCCCCGGCCTGTGTTTCATGTTCACATTTCATTGTGAGCGTCAGAGCCACACACTTTAGTATTTTATTTTATTCTATTCTGTACAGTTGTGTACTGTATTTATTCTTATTGTATTCTAATTTTTGCGTCATAACTTTTGCACTGTCCACTTCCTGCTGTGACAAAACAAATTTCCCACGTGTGGGACTAATAAAGGTTATCTTATCTTATCTTATCTTATTAGAAAAATAAAAACTGAAAAATAATGCACAAAAGAGAAACAGTAGTTGTAATTGTATTAGTATCATATTGTGGTGTGTCAGCTGGCTGTTTTACATTTTTTTTCTAACTCTCTCTTTAATAACATCCTTTCAGATCTTGACTCTGGGGGTTTTGTGAAGTAATCCTCCTGGAGTGACAAAAAAATTATTAAAAATAAAAAACTGAAAGATAAAATTACATAAGTATCTACAGCCTTTTCATGACACTCAAAATTGAGCTCAGGTGCATCCTTTCTCCACCCCCACACCTGTCAGATGTTTCTACAACCCGAGTCCACCCGTGGTAAGTCCAGTTGGCTGGGCATAATTTGGAAAGGCACTCCCTTGTCTGAAACACAGATCTAAGGTGGGATATAGAAAGATTTCTGTGCAATTGAAGGTATCCGTGATCCCAGTGGCCTCCATCATCCATAAAAGAAAGTTTGGAATCACCAAGACCTGGAGCTGGCCAATCTGGGTGATCGGGGAAGAAAGGTCTTAGTAAGGGAGGTGAGCAAGAATCAGACAGTTACTCTGACAGAGCTCCGGTGTTGCTCTGTGGAGAGGGGAGAACCTTCCAGAAGGACAGGGCCGTGCAGAGACGTTTAAAGGGGCGGGTGCTCAAAGTTAAAAAGGGGCACATTGAACCAGGCTGAATAACAACAACAAACATTCATCAAGAATCTAATATGGGCAACAAGTAAAGCAAACGTAGCCTATGTTTTACCTGATGGGTACAATGTTGCTGTTGAGGGGTTGCTGCTGCTCCTGCTGCTGATAGTGCTGGAGGGCAGGGCTGTGTTGATCTGAGACTGTAGACATTAAAAAGTCCACAGGAGAGATGGTAGCTGATTAAACAAGTGTCATGAGATAATAACAAGATGCAAAGATTGGTGACAGCGCTTGGAACCATAAGGCAACAAAAACTGTGAGAAATAATTTAGGCTCTGCCTGTGAATCACTCTTTGCTTCTCTTCTTCCTT
Organism: Maylandia zebra; assembly: GCF_041146795.1. Taxonomy (NCBI): domain Eukaryota; kingdom Metazoa; phylum Chordata; class Actinopteri; order Cichliformes; family Cichlidae; genus Maylandia; species Maylandia zebra. The sequence continues at coordinate 763,988 of NC_135188.1, read as the reverse complement.
CCATCCCATCATTTCATATATCACTCTCCACTTGCTGTCTATCTGAGAACAAGGCACAACTTGCTATTGCAATAAACTATAATCTAATTATCCACACCTAACAACTCTTGCACTTAATCTATAATAAAATGATGACAGAAAAATGTTATAGCACTGCCTTTAGTAGCCTCACACAGCTCCTACTGTTTCCTCCTCATGTCCTTACCAGGCATGTCTGCACAATGTTATATCATCAGTAATAGTTTTTTTTAAAAATCCATCTAAATAAAAAACACACATGCACACACACACAGTGACATTTTAGACCTTCTTCAGAATACTGTATATACTATGGGCATCACTGTGCTGATCCAGAATCCTTACATTATTATTTATTACTAGAGCTACAATAATAAAGCAAAGAGGAGGGGGAAGTAATAAATATGAAATAATGTCATTATGATGATTCCATTTGTTTCACTATCCACTCTGTGCAGGGCAAATCTTATTTTTACTGCTGTAAAATCCAAATTTTGTCTTATTTAAAATATAAATCTAATATAATCTGCTTCTTAATGTATGTTCTTTAAAAGACAGCGTGTTTTTTAATATATTATAATTATAATAATGCATTATTATGTGGACATGCATATTAGATCATTTTTTAGTGAAATATAATCCCCCCAGAAAGGCAGGAAAAGCCCGGTAACTTACTTTAAAACTAAATATGTTCCCTAAAACGGTGACAGAGCTACAGACCCATGACAGCCTTACACAGGTAGCCAGCAGCTGAGACCAGCACTACTTGTGCAGTTAATACAAGGACAAGTAATGTTTGTCGCGCTGTTGCACACACAGCACGCTCATTTGTTTCTGTTCATCAGTTGCAACAAGACAGCTTACCAACGTGTACGTAATAAGCTAATACTCCTGTGTGCTACACACTACAGTTTACGCTGTACACCTACTTACTGGTTTTGTCGCGTCAACTTGTGTTTCTCCTGCAGCTCCGGACCGCAACAAATGCGCGTGCTCTTTGTGAGCTCGTTCCCGGCTCGTAACCAGCGCGTTCTGCCGTCAAGGGCAGATCATTGGTTAAATGTGATCATGTGACTGATGCAAGCCAGATCCTTTAATTTAGCAAAACTGTGATTAATAGTTAAATATTATTGTTGAGGGGCACAGACAGGACTCCGCACGCACACACACATTAAAAAATTTTTAAAAGTTGCCTCAACAAAAGGGCACTTTGGGCACTTATCAGGAAAGGGGCGGGTGCTCAAGCCCCTCTAGCCCCCCCCCCCCCTGCACGTGCCTGCAGAAGGACAAGCATTTCTGAAGCACTCCATCACTCAGGCCTATATGGTCCTCAGCAAAACGGACGTGATAGTCCTCTGGTCTCTGGTCTAATGAAACCAACTCTTTAACTGAATGGTATGGCGTTATTTTTGTGCCACTATTCTGAGCGCACGTAAAAAGAGTTTGCAGGTGCAAGTGTTGAATTTTGAGGAGAAGTTTATTTTGAGCGAAGAAAAGCTGAATTTAAGTGAACAAAATTTATTGCTGCGTGCAAAAAATGTATTTCCGTCTTTGCTATTATCCACACACACACACACACACACGCACACACACACACACACACACGCACACACACACGCACACGCACACACGCACACACACACACACACACACACGCACGCACAAACGAACAATAGCAGCCCCTCTCGCTCAGTTTTTGTATTTGGGCTCTCAACATTTCTGCCTGTGAGCGCTCAACTCTTTCCGTACACCGTTATATTTGTGCCACAAAACCAGCCAATCACAGACTTGGATGCAAAAAAATCTGATTGGCTGTTTTGGTCTCCAATCAACTCGAAATGACAAAATGCCATACGCCATAGCCTACGTCTATTGCAGCATAACTAAGGGAGGATTCAGGGTCACCTGGTCCAGCCCTAACTATATGCTTTAGCAAAAAGGAAAGTTTGAAGCCTAATCTTGAAAGTAGAGATAGTGTCTGTCTCCTGAATCCAAACTGGAAGCTGGTTCCACAGAAGAGGGGCCTGAAAACTGAAGGCTCTGCCTCCCATTCTACTTTTAAATACTCTAGGAACAACAAGTAGGCCTGCAGAGCGAGAGCGAAGTGCTCTAATAGGGTGATATGGTACTACAAGGTCATTAAGATAAGATGGGGCCTGATTATTTAAGACCTTGTATGTGAGGAGCAGGACTTTGAATTCTGGATTTAACAGGAAGCCAAAACAGGAGAAATCTGCTCTCTCTTTCTAGTCCCTGTCAGGACTCTTGCTGCAGCATTTTGGATCAGCTGAAGGCTTTTCAGGGAGTTTTTTGGACTTCCTGATAATAAGTTCAAGTTCAAGTTCAAGTTCAACTTTATTGTCACTTCAACCATATACAGTTTAAAAATACACAGTGAGGCGAAACAACGTTCCTCCAGGAACCAAGGTGCTACAAGACAACACTCAAAAAAATCTGTTGTTGGATGAACACAATTTAATCATGGCACCCTTTTTGCACACAATTTAACCAAGTACAATAAACCCTTTTGGATCATGTCAAACCAACACATTTAGCATTTGGTGGTTTAATGTAATCAGATTACGTTGGATCAACATACTATACTTACATTGATTTGAAGTGATTTATTTAAGTATGTAGAGTGAAATTTGTTTTAATTCATTCTACACAATTTAAAAAGTTTAGGAAAACAGAATTAAATCTTGTTGTTTCAACAACTACTTTGTTAATCAAGGCAATGATTTCACTCATTTCAACCAAATTATTTCAATTAGATTTGTTTACATTTGTTACACATTTAGAAACCCACTACTTTACAAAAAAAGTCACAATCAGATTATGATAACATTATCTTTATTAACTGGATTTAGTGGACAATATAAAAGCTTACCATTTTTGTACACCTGCAAGCATTATGCCACTTCAAAAGGTAAAATGTTAGAATACTTATTTACATAGGTAATATGTTGGAACCAAAGCTTCCACAACTAAAAACAGATGCAAAATTTGCTCAATATATTGACTGCATTTTAAAAAATTAAACTAAAAGATAAAAATACATCTCCCACTTGGCAAGTTAAAACATGTGACAAAATCGAATTGTGTGAATTTGGAAAAATAAAATAAAATAATTAGAAATATTTTGGGGGCAATACAACAACAACAAAAAATTCCATAGGTGATGAAAATCTATATTTGTTTGGTGTATCTCATTGAAATAATTATTAGTTTGACCAATTTTTATATTTCTGTATTTATTTTTTTAATTTTGGTTGCAGTCCTCCACAGCTAGCAATATAGTTTTGCTGTGTTTTAAAACATGCTAGCAAGCAAAATGGAAACAATAATACAGTGAACTTAACAGGTGGCAGTGGTCTTAAACTTTACAGGACCTTGATACATAAACACAACATAGTACTTCTGTCAGTACTTCTGATCCATTTTGAGCCATCTATATAAGGACAAACAAAAATCATCTGCAGTGCTGTATAAAAGGTGAATTGCCCAACAGAGAGAATCCAAAAACTTAAAAAAAAAATGTTTTAAATGAAAGAAAAAAAATATAAACAACTCAAATATTAACATTATATATTGGAAATCACCATTGCACCAATGAACCATTCAAGACCTATCAGTCATTTTCAAGTGCTCTCACCCCATAAGCTTGTTTTTCAGAAACTGTACCTTTGAAGACAGCTTTTGTCCATCAAGATTTAAAAGTATCTTCTGGAGGACTTCAAAGGTGCATTTAAGTTCTGGTGGGTAGCTCAGGTTCAAACGGTATATGAGTCCAAACAACAGAGCACATGCTTGTGCAATGTTACCCAAATCAGTGTTAGCCTCCACACCCTCAATCACGACACCAACGTCCTCTGGGTCATCTTCAGGTTCAGCACCCTCCTTCTGGATGACGTACACCCCCATCACAGTTTGCTCCATGCAGCTTTTTGCCTCGCTGTCCGTATCCTACATGAAAAAGTATAAGACAACAAAGTAAAATTTAAGAGATTGTTTAAACAACTGTTTCTATGCTGTTCATAAAATCCAAGTAGTCAAAGTAATAAACAGAAAATTACACCACTAAAGTAGTTGTTAGTAATTACTCCAATACATAAATTATAAAATACACCTCTCATGTCAAAAGAGGTGGCATAATTGACCTCTCACCGGCCCCTCCCCCGAAAGGGCCATTGTCCAATTACACATTATAGCAACCGTTACTGTGTCTGACAAACATTAACCTCAAGCAAGATGGAGAAGCGGTGTGCCCACCGATACGCCGAGAGATTGTGTCTGGAGGAGTTGTGTTCTTTCCATTCACAAAGTCAAAAACAACGTGAATGGATTAAACAGTGTGTATGGCCCCATTCCCAGGTAAATGTACCGAACATTATGAAGCATGTCTGCTCGCACATTCGGGTACCCATTGGTGCGCAGAGGAAACCATTTGTTTGTCGGACGTAGCAAGAGTAACTTAGGGGGACAGGACTCGAGAAAAGGCTAACTCAGCTGCTAAAATAAAACAGGTATAGAAGTAGGGCTGCCACAAACGATTATTTTGATAGTCGACTAGTCAGCGATTACTTTTGCGATTAGTCGACTAATCAGATCATCATCCATTGAACATACAGCATACAGCTTATTGCACCAGCAGCATCTGCTCTTATATAACTATCATTAGCTTTCAGCTTTAAGTGTTTAAGGTCTGTGCTAACTAAAAATAAAGACAAGATGATAGTTTATTAAATTTTAATGAAATTTGCAGATTGTTTCGGTGGAGTTTAATAAACTCCTTGCTATCTAAACTATAACAGGACACCGGAGTAAATTCTCCAGCATCTCACACTTCTGATAATCAGCTGTCTGCTTGACGTTTATTCAGCTGTGTAAAAACTATAACTTTAATCTCATCCAAACCGATTTACTCAGGAACAAATAAAACACTGAAAAAAGCCAAACAACATTTTGAAGTTATCTAAGTGACTTATATATCATGTTTAACCTGAGTAGTGAAAGACAGCGGTGGGTTTGAAAACGATCTGCCGGGAGTCCGGTGTTCTCACGGCTCTAGTTAGCCTAGCCCCTGGCTAGCTATCGAGCTAGTGGGTAACAGATGCCTCCGAAAACGTCGGAGCGCTTTTGAAAATATGTGGTGTCTTGATAAACTGAGCAGATATTTGAGGTTTACACAGCTACATTCTCGCCTGAAAATATGTTAAACGTTTATTTTGTGACCCAGAAAGAATAATAAGAATAATATTAAAACTAACCAGCTGCCGCCATTGTTGGAAACTAAGCAGGGCCGCGATGGGCCGCGCTATGAATTCTGGGACACAGTTTCTTCTTCTTCGGGGTTTAACGGCAGCTGGCATCCTTAGACATGCAGTGCTGCCATCTTCTGTTTCAGTCCATTATTACACTCTTAAATCCTACTGATTCCTGTGTCTTTTGTGATCTTACAAAGCTTCAAACGACGCGTCGACTATTAAATTAGTCGTCGACGATTTTGATAGTCGACGTAATCGTGACTAGTCGACTAATCGTGGCAGCCCTATATAGAAGTGTTAGTACTAAACAGCTCAAAGTTCATAGACATTTCTATTTACAAATACTGATGACCATAACAATGAAAAAACAACAGGACTTGTTTTAATCCAAGTACAGATTCAAAAGCAATATAGTCTTGATGCATGTTAAATGCATTGTATGTTTGTGTATCAAGTTTAAGTAGGCATAAATTTCTTTCCTTCCAATACCAAATTCCAGAAATTCTTTATTGCAACGCTTAATACTGTTTGGTATTCAAGACATCCTTTCCCCAATACCAGGTGTCTTGTTGCTAATCTCAAAATTTTAATTTTAATGATTTGCATTTGAGGCAACGTCACAATTTGTATGAGAATGTTACAGACAACATGCTGTCACAATGGCTCACCAAGTACTCCTTTATTAACTTCTCATAGTCTTCGTTTAGGTGGATGCACAAAGACTTCAAGATGCATGCTCGTCTGGTATGGATGTTGTCATGCTGGAGAGGAGGAGGAGATAATATGAGCCAAAACCAGTCTGTTTTTCTTAAAGCTAGGGTAATCAGTTAACTTGCATAATTATTCTTTAGGTTAGAACCTGGCATGTACCACTTGTTAAGCCGAAACAAAATTGACAACTTCATCTCCAAATAAAAGTTATTTTTGCTGCCTATGACAAAGTCTACTCAATCCTAATACAAACCTTGGAGATGGCAAGCATGAGACCTCTTATTTTCTTTCCACGTGTCCCTCCTTTGGTCAGAAAGATTTCCATTAAGCGTGCCGCGTATTGGTCAAGCTCGGCAAAGAAAGTAGATAGCAGAGGCTTTGTGGTGATTCGCAGAAACTCCTTCTCAATCTGCAATAGAGAACAAATACATTGATTAAAAACGCAACTGTATATTTCACTCACTTCACATCTAAGCTGACTAAAGCTGCTTTTAGAAGACCATGCAGACATCAGTGCTGTCTGTGTAGGACATGAATCAGTCTGTGTCAGATACTGAATTTGAAATTTCCACTAAAGTCACAAGTAAGAGGCAAGTGGAACCAAGATCTAGGCCATTTGCTTTTTGAAGTTTGCAAAGACTGCTAAATTGCACCAGTGGTAGTTCACTCTTTGCAACACAGTATGCTGTTCTAAACAGATTTTTCAGGTTTATTTTTAGTATATTATTTGCAATTGGTGTTTGTTCTGGGAAAGATATTGCAGACTGAGCAATAATCCATTTCTAATGGGGGCCTTTCTTAAAATGACTGGTCCCAGTAACAAAGGCGCTTGTCGACTCAGAAATCGAGGGAAAACCAACAACACACCCGGCAGAACATTATGTTATTTACACGGGTGCACATAAGTGGTCCGCATGTGCGCATTCGCTGTCAAAATAAAAGACGCGCAACAGATAAGAAGTTGCAACGCACGTTTGCATCCATATAAAAGGCACTGTTTTTGTCCGCTAGAGTGGGATTTTCACGGCACATTCTGCACCACATCTGTGTGTTCATCATTTGTTTGAAGCCAGCTCACCTCCTGCAATCACTTTTGCGAGAATACGCGCTTCTTTTGTGGTTCGGACTCCTTCTGACATTTCTTTGGAGGTGGAGGAAAACCAAAGTAATTGCTTAAAGGAGCTTCTTCGACATATTTAAGAGTTCTAAACAAATATGTCCTCATCCAGAAAATCTTATGTATGCAAACACGCGTTGCAACTTCTTATCTTGTGCGCGTTTTTTATTTTGACAGCAAATACGCACTTGCGGACCACTTATGTGCAGCCCCGGTTATATAGCTCGTCATGTTGCAGCCACAGAAATTCTTTTGTCCATGAAACCATAAAGCTGCACTTTCTTTTTGCCTTATAGTCTGATTTGTCATAACTTTTCCGTTTTGTGGTAAGCTTTTCTTTGGCTGTCACTTCTTCACCCTGACCTGTCTTATTTGGCTCAGCAGAACTAAAATATATATCCTGCTGCTTTTACACACGCACTCACATAACACTCAGCGATTGTCTGCGCGATCAACCTCTCACATGTTTAAGCTGCGGGAGATTTCACTTGTCATGTTTGCATAGTAAGCTAACGATTGATAAGACGATGTCAGAGGAATTGGTGCACAAATTATCATCACTCACAGATCAGTGCTGTCGCTCTCTATACACAGGTCGCGCGACTGCAAAGTGAAAGCAAAAAACAAGCGCAAATTCAAACGCGATTTCAATATGTCACATATTGACAGTGGCTCACCGATGCCAATGACATAATTACCCAGCTACATTTCCGAAAGAATGCAGAAGCATTGACATATATTTTTCCTTCTTATGACAGCCCGACGGGCAGGGCAGAGATAGATTTTGGTAGCCCGACTGGAAAAATCGCTAGCCCTGGGACGTCGGGCTAGCCATTTTGCGAGCCCTGTACAGTGTTTCAATAATTGTACCTACTACTCTCCCTGATGGAACAACGCTTGCACTGCCACATACAAGTCACTGAAAGAAAAAAAGAAAAGCAGTTTTAAGGATAGTTTTATTGGCACCTTTTTTTCACTTTGATTAAATCATAAAACTATCATAAAAAATATATGATGGTAAAAGGCTTACCATGTATTAAAGAGGAGGCACAAACAATCAGAAAAAGGGGTCAGCTTTCTTTGTGGTGTTACTATGGTAAAGAAAACAGAAAAAATTATTTTATAAAAATTCCACAGTGGATTTTTTTTTACTTTGTTGCAAATGTATAAAAAAAATACAAATACATATAAATACCTCTTGCAATATAAAATTCACAGATAAATATCCAATCTGTTGCCAAATGTAATAGCAGTGTTTCACACTATGCAATAAAGATGCGGGTAGTTGCGGTAAAGGTCCGACAGGCAATTTTCATAACTATCCGCCATTGCCTTTTCCTCTGACCTCGTGTTTATGCTCTTTTTCCCATGCACTAGCATCAAGTCAATTCGAAGGATGCAGCCCCTGAATTTGGACACAGCTAATATTTAGCAAATCGCGCATGCTAGTTTAACTTGCATTACTGTGAGAGGCCGAATGCTTAAAATAAAAGGAGAGAGAAAGAAAGAAAGAAGAAAAAATGCAAATGATAATAAAAAAAGTGAACAAAGACCATGTCTTGCAATAACCGTCATTTAAAACCAAAGTGAATGCTAACAGAGCTAGGTAGAAGTTCAATGAGACAACCATACTAGCTTTAGCTAACTTCATTTACTTTGAAAGTGAATTACAAACGTGTTAAATATTGAATTAAACATATCAATAACCGCTAAAAACACTATAAGACTAACTGCAAAAACGGGTAAAAAAAAAAAAAGAAAAACAATGAAGTGGAAATGCTAATAATAGTATAAATATACCCAGAGCGGATTATAAATCAGGTATTAGACGGTACCGATTGGCACCGTCTAATACCAGATTTTCACTGTATTTGCTCCACTCCCGCTGTCTAATGACAACTTACACATTTGGAATTAAAAACATTGTTAAACAATTAATGGACAAAACAACTTCGTTTGACTAAGATATTTTGAGTTATTTATTACTTACCTGTATTGTGGAAGATTCCGCAGAGGGAAATGGCAGTCCACTGAACACATATAACTTCTCCGCGTTCCCGCCTCTTCACTTTTGGGAAGTTTGAGCATGCGCACTAGGCATCGGTTTTAGAGTTGTTGATTTAAAATAATTACATTTAATTGAACTGAAGAATGCAAATCTAGTTCATTAAACTTTTTGTTATTTTATGTTAAACCAACAACTGATAATGATTTAAAAACCTAAACTCAATATGTTCATGTTAAATAGACAAATGTCTATTGAATTAATCAAACAACTGCCTTAGTTGACTTTTTTGAGTGAAGTTAGTGCAAAAAAAAAATATATATATAATATATCTAGTAATAATATGAATTACATGTAATGAATTACATGTAATGAATTACAGTCGTCCAGCCTGGAAGTAATAAATGCATGAACTAGTTTTTCAGCGTCACTCTGAGACAGGATATTTCTAACTTTAGAGATGTTAAGATAAGATAAGATAAGATAGAACTTTATTAATCCCTCGGGTGGGTTCCTCTGGGAAATTCGATTTCCAAAAAAAGCACAGCAACGACCGAAGTTACAGTTACAGAATTGTTATATATATATATACACACACACACACACACACACACACACACACACACACATATATATAAATACAGAAACAAATATAAATAAAATATACAAAGGGGATAAATAGAATAAATAGGAATAAAAAATAAAAAATATAAAATGTTGCACAAATGGAAGAAAGCAGTCTTACATATTTGTTTAATATGTGCGTTGAAGGACATGTCCTGGTCAAAAATGACTCCAAGGTTCCTCACAGAGTTACTGGAGGCCAAGGTAATGCCATCCAGAGTAAGAATCTGCTTAGATACCATATTTCTAGGCTTTTCAGGGCCGAGTACAATAACCCCAGTTTGATCTGAATGAAGAAGCAGAAAGTTAGCGGCCATCCAGGTCTTTATGTCTTTAAGACATTCCTGCAGTTTAACTCATTGGTGTGTGTTATCTGGCTTCATGGACAGATAGAGCTGGGTGTCATCTGCATAGCAGTGTAAATGTATGCTATGTCTTCTAATGATGCTGCCTAAGGGAAGCATGTATAATGTAAACAGAATTGGTCCTAGCACTGAACCCTGTGGAACTCCATAATTAACCTCAGTGTGTGAAGAGGACTCTCCATTTACATGCACAAACTGGAGTCTATTAGATAGATATGATACAAACCACTGCAGCACAGTACCTGTAATACCTACAGCATGTTCTAATCGCTCTAATAGGATATTATGGTCAACAGTCAGGGTCGAGGGAAAGATGTATACAATGATGCACAGAGACATCCTTGCTGATAATCTTGATGGCTTTGGTACCACTCTGTGAATGTCTCTGAGTGGCGCAGCCAGAGCCCAGACCTGAGCCCAAGTGAATATTTCTGGAGAGATCAGAAAATGACTGTGCACATCCATTTTGATGGAGCTTGAGAGGCTCTGCAGAGAAAAATGGGAGAAACTGCCCAAAAATAGGCGTGTCAAGCTTGTCGCGTCATACTCAAAAGGCTTGAGTTTGTAATTGCGTAGAAAGACTGTGAGCATTTATGCGTGCTGTATTTAGGTTTTTTTATTTTTCATAAATTTGTGAAAATCTCAAGCAACATTTTGGTTGAATAAGGCTGTAAGATGACAAAAGTGAAGTCCTGAGAACCCTGATCAGATGTACTGTGCATCCTGTCACTGACTGCATTTGATTGTTACCGGTGTGAGCTGAAGAGATGGATTCATGGGTGATTGGGCCATAGTAGTCTGGTGCACACTCAGTAGCATGCTGCCTTTGCTCTCATTTCATTTAAGCCATGTTTTCTCAGTTGTCCTAGGGAGCAGCCGTCTGTAAACCCTCAGGGACAGCTTTTCACCATCTATCCCCATTATAAGGCATTACCGTCCTCTGCCTTTCCCAGAGTGTCACTTCATTTTTGTGAAAGCTCTGCCATGGCACATCCTCCCCATAATGAAATAGATCCAGTTCTGCTGCACTGAAATTAGGTTTACAGGGAAACTGTGGAATGATGATTTTCCTGTACATAAATCTAACCTTATTATGGAGAGTGTTAATGAAACAGCAGTTAATTAATTCTTTGCTGTTAAATTGAGGACTACATCTGCAGCACAGTAAACATCATTGGATCCACCATTAGTTGGGAGACATGGCTTGTCATAAATAATATGTTAGCATCACTCCACAGCAGCTTGTTTTTTGAATTTGGGTTTCATGTTTGAGCTCTGGTAAATTGAGCCTCTGAGGATTTGGTCTCTAATAGCACTATGAAGACATTTTTCTTTCAGTGGGACCCTGCTTTTTTATCTTATCCACATCAGATTGTTTGTAAAAACAGGATCTTTTTTATACTTCCTTGCATCATTCCTCCTTAGACATGGTAAACAAGCTTGGAATCCTTTATGTCTGTAGATGTTTGTACTAGTAATGTATATGAATATAATAGATCGTGTCCACAGACTTTAGGGTCATTCTTTTAACCATCTACATGTCTTGGTAGCCGGGGGTCGGTCCGCCAGGGCCTCTGCTCCTGTGCATCGCTCAACTCTCAAAGCACCCGAACCCTACGGTGCCTCCTGCGGGTGGTGGGTCTGCAGGAAGATGGGCCCATATCCCTTTTTCGGGCCGTGCCCTGCCGGGCCCCTTGGACTAAGGCCCAGCCGTTCCTCGATGGTCTTCTCATAGGGGTCTTCTGAATCGCTCTTTGTCTGGTCCCTCACCCAGGACCAATTTGCCATGGGAGACCCTACCAGGGGCTAGAAGCCCCTGGACAACATTGCCCCTGGGATCCCTGGGACACACAAACCCCTCCACCACGATAAGGTAGCGATTTGCGGATGCGTCTACATGTAACAGTAAAAAAAGCCCTAACACTGGCAGCTTTTGTGTTCCAGTCTTTAACACTTTCTTACACTTTCTTAAGACTGTCTCTCGTGTTTTGACCTTACAAGACAGGCTGTCCTTTGTGTGTGACACTAAAGCAAAGTCAAACAGTTTTTCTTGGGTCTGATTTGCAGCACAAACCTGACAGTAGTAAATGCTGCTGGTGCGGGAATGCAGCCGCATAAATGTTTTCAGTGAATCGCTGAAACTTCTTTTGTTGACTGAGACACTTAAAGCGTCACCAGAGCTTAAATCCACACAGACCTTTCTGTGAAATCACCAGGCAAGGCATTAGTTAGATCACCAACCAAGCCATGTGTGGTTGAACAGGATAAGTTGATTTACTTCACAAGATACCAGACTGAATTTACTTTTATTGTTATTTTAATAAATGAATCTATGAATTGGTGTAATCTGACTTTGAGGAAGGGATGAAGATTGGTACAGGTGAAGAGGAGCCAGTTATAGCATAGCTCAGCATAAAGACAGGAAGACACATGCAGTTAAACATTTATTACATTTTAATTTTTGTCCTGTCATTTTCAAATGTATCAGGAAAATGTGTCAAAGCCCCCAAATCAGTTTACCGGCTGCACATTAACCACACACAAAGGACTGCGCTGCACATTTTCATGTCTAACATGTAGAGGAAATTAAATATGCCTCTTTAAAAGAATCACTCACACACACAATGCTTAGTTTTACCAGGTGTTGAAATGTTTTAAATTATAGTTGTCAGAATAAGAACCACTTCTTTGTTATTATAGAACTGTGACACTATGCTACAGTATGGTACATTAGATAACATTACAACACAAAACAATTAAAAAACAACTTTTCCGCAGCCATTGACGCATCTAATTACTTCAGTGGCTCGAACTGCAGCGTTGTTATGGAGGAAATGAGGTAACCAAGGAATCAAAAACCTGATTAGACATGAGAAATGAATCCACCACGCTGTGTTTCAGGATTATAATCATGTGCACATTTGAATAATTGCATTTGAATAAGATAATTTCCCACAAGCACAAAAGAACATTGCTTTACAAACTAAACAGTGTCCTTTAAATTAGTTTTAGGCTTTGAGAGTTAGACATGTCTAGAGCTCTTACTACCCCGACACTGACTTAATGTCACATTTCTCAAGTCTTTATAAACTACTAGGGAACACGAGTGGGTACTAAATATTCTCAGCAGACAAGCCTTAGTGTAGAGTGCAGTTTTTTGTACTGGAACATAAATTTCCTTCAGCTGCAGGAAGTAATTTTGAACATGATTTGTATTAGCCGCCAACAAAGGAATGCTTCGTCTTAATGTGCTGCTGCTGCAAAGACTCGCGCTGGACCGTGCGAGCCAATAGTTTGTGACAGTGATGGATGAGCTGCTGTAAGCACAATAAATTACCTAAATTATTTTTCAAGCACATCAGGTTGCAGCTTTCCGTGGCATGTTTGCTGCCAAAGTTCCCCATTCATTATAAGAAACTATCCCCATAACAAGTATGAAGGCCAGTAAACATGGCACGAAATGTCACGCTTAAATATCAGCAGTAAAAGTGATGGTAACATTTATAGGTGTAAGCCTTATTCACAGTACTACTGGAAGTCAGTTATTGACATCAATATCTTAAGGAGGGGGTGCATTTCTGTCTGAACCTCATCATTCTCCCTTTCCATCAAAGAGAAAAATGTATTTTCAAAGGTAACGACTAATATTATTTTACATGTACAGTACTGTGGAACAAACTGGTCTTCAGCAGTACTCTGGGCTTTCTGGAGGTTTTTCACATATCTATGAAAAATACCAAAACGTTCTACGGTACAGAGGAGGCCAAGACAGACTTAATCATGAGTTTGTACAGCCATCTGTACAACATGGTCGAAACTCTGTGTCACGGTCTGCGTGCAGGCAGGCAGGAAAGGACCCAATGCAGGCTCGTACGCGGAGGTGAAACTTAAAGTCAAAAAGCAGCTTTACTGATGGACAATAGGAAAACTTAAGTAAACCTGAAGATACAAAATCGACCAAGGGCAAAGACACAAAGGGGAAAATACGAAATAATCAAAATCTAAACAGGAATAACCAAGGCACTAGACAGGGGTGTCCAACTCCAGTCCTCGAGTGAGAGTCAGACAGAGAGGTTGCTTTTCCCTGAGAGCTGCAGCTTTTAGATGCACTCTTGTTCCGACACACCTGACTCTAATGAATGGCTTGTTACCAGGCCTTTGCCAAGCTTGATGGCATGCTGACGAGGTAATCCAACCATCTCATTCAACTGTGTTGGAGTAGGGATGCAGCTAAACGCTGTAGGACAGCAGCTTTTGAGGAGTTGGACACACTTAAGACTACCAAAGAGACTTAAACATGATACGTCACACTCTGTCACAGTTTGGGCTTTTCAGTCAGTGGTGTTATTATTGTTAACTGATGGAATAATGAACGTAGACTGGACATGCTTTCACCTTTCAATAAATTCTTGTAACTATTTCTGTTTATTTTCCAAACCAAATATAAAAGATACAGAAGGGCCTGAGACTTTTCATACTGTATGTCTTCATGTGATAGATTTAGGATGTATGAATGTTAATGCTAGCCCATTCCACCACATGTCCAAACGTATTCAGCAGAGATGCTTGTCTGTTCTCTGTGTCAGGGACAAAGCACCGCTTCTTCTCAGCAGCAGAGGTCTGAGTGCAGCTCTGCTCTGAAATCTGAACTTTAGCGTTTGTGAAGGAACAGATTTGTATGTGGAGAGTCTGCCTTATTTATTTACATCTTCTGTTTGAGTCAGTCACAATGCTCCAGTGGACCGCTTATTATTATTATTTGCCACCATATATCAGCTCACTGCACTCAGTAGTGCAGCAAACATTTTCCACTCAAACCCACAGAGGATAAGCTCATCCCTGACTGTGATCAATTTTCCATTTCCACAGAGGGACCCAGCTATTGTTTGCGGCTTCTCTCTGAAGCTAAGAGGAAAACATGAAAGAGGTGAGACGCTAGAGGTGAGCCAGCAGCGCAAAGACATGCATCAGAAACTACTTCATACTGTACCATGTGGCTAACATGGCACACAAGCTGTGTCCACGTTTCTGACCATAAAGTAAAGAATTGATGTTATGTCCTTATTTATCACCATATCTGAATATATCTGTGATATCTCAGTGAAACTTTCATCAACCAATGGTTGATAAAAGTGACTATTTGCACTTTTTATCTAAAAATGTTTCTCTGCTCTTATATGCTGCTGTCGCCATTTAACCTTATAGATTTTCTCTAGTATTTCCTTAATAAATAGTTATTTTAAAATAGGAATTCAAAACAAATTTCCTCAAAAAAAAAACACTGAAACCACCACACCAATACAGCCCTTATACCAAGCAGCAACCTGACAAATTAAGCCAACGCTAAACAGAAGGAAATTGAAGTAATGAAGGGTCGTTAATGCTGTTTAAAAAAATTTTTTAATCCCCATAGACCAGAGGTGTCCAACTCCAGGCCTCGAGGGCCGGTGTCCTACAGGTTTTAAATGTGTCCCTGACTCAACACAGCTGATTTAAATGACCTCCTCAACATGTCTTGAAATTCTCCAGAGGCCTGGGAATGAACTAATAATTTGAATCAGGTGTGTTGACCCAGGGTGAGTTTATGCAAATATAAAAAAAAGTCACTTCTAAAATAAATACACAAATTGTGTAGTCATGTATTTTGGTGAGGGAGATATTTATATTTATATATATACCTGAAAAATAGGATCATGGCCAAGCTTGAAACCTGGATCCCCCGTAGCCGGTTACCAAGATTACGTGAAGTACCTTCAGTAGGTCTGTTAGATGATGTTAATGCAGCACTACGGACAATACCTACAACCACGATTACCGACACTAACAAGCTGATCTACAATACGGCAGCAGTGATCAGTGAGATGCTTGGCTACAAGTTGAATAGCCACAAAGGGCAGTACCCTCCATGGAGAAGGAGGCTAGAGGCTAAGATCAAAGTAGCACGGAGGGAGGTTAGCCAACTAACGGAGTTGCAGAAAGGTGCGGCAAAGAAGGTGCATAAGAAATACAGCAAACTGTCCATACCTGAGGCCTTGGAAACTGCCAAGCAAAGACTCACAGCCTTGGCCAGCCGCTTGAGGAGGTACACCAGAGAGATAGAAGGCAGGAGAATAAACCAGCTGTTCTCCACAGAACCAGCAAAGGTGTACTCTCAGTGGCAAGGGAACAATACTGGAGGTGGTCAGAGGGCCCGGTGGCGCCAGTGTCCGGCAGCCTCGCCTCTGTCAGTGCGCCCCAGGGTGGCTGTGGCTACAATGTAGCTTACCATCATCAGTGTGTGAATGTGTGTGTGAATGGGTGGATGACTGGATATGTAAAGCGCTTTGGGGTCCTTAGGGACTAGTAAGGCGCTATATAAATACAGGCCATTTACCAATAAGAGAACAGCACCACCAAGGCTGGAGACAGAGCAATACTGGAAGAGCATATGGGAGAAGGACGCAACCCATAACGGCAATGCTCGGTGGCTAGTGGATCTGAGGGCAGACCATAGCAACCTCCCTGAACAGGGTCCAGTAACCATCACAGTGGCAGATATCCAAGAAAGGGTCTCCAGTATAACGAGTTGGACAGCACCAGGGCCCGACATGGTTTACGCCTACTGGCTGAAGAAGCTGACTGCACTCCACGAGCGTCTGGCAGCACAAATGAACCAGCTGCTAGTTAACGAGAGACACCCGGAATGGCTAACTGAAGGCCGGACGGTCCTGATCCCCAAGGACCCCAAGAAGGGACCAGTCCCCTCCAACTACCGACCAATAACCTGCCTCAGTACTACATGGAAGCTCCTGTCAGGCATCATATCGGCTAAGATGAACAGGCACATGGGCCAATACATGAGCGAGACACAGAAAGGAATTGGCAAGAATACCAGAGGCGCAAAACACCAGCTACTGGTAGACAGAACAGTCAGCCGAGACTGCAAGACCAGACTGACAAACCTGTGCACTGCCTGGATTGATTACAAGAAGGCCTATGACTCAATGCCCCACAGCTGGATACTGGAATGCCTAGAACTATATAAGATCAACAGGACCCTGAGAGCCTTCATCAGGAACTCAATGGGGATGTGGCGTACAACACTAGAGGCCAACTCCAAGCCCATAGCACAAGTCACCATCAAGTGCGGGATCTACCAAGGAGATGCTCTGTCCCCACTGCTGTTCTGCATAGACCTGAACCCCCTCAGTGAGATCATTAACAAGACTGGATACGGATACCGACTACGGAACGGAGCAGTTGTCAGCCACCTCCTGTACATGGATGACATCAAGCTGTATGCCAAGAGTGAACGAGACATCGATTCACTGATCCACACTACCAGGCTATACAGCAATGACATTGGAATGTTGTTCGGACTGGAGAAGTGTAGTCGGATGGTAACAAAGAGAGGGAAGGTAGTCAGAACTGAGGGGATTGAACTACCAGAAGGCAACATTGCAGACATAGAGGACAGTTACAAGTACCTGGGGATCCCGCAGGCAAATGGGAACCACGAAGAGGCCGCTAGAAAAGCTGCAACCACCAAGTACCTGCAGAGGGTCAGGCAAGTCCTGAGGAGTCAGCTGAATGGTAAGAACAAGATCCGGGCCATCAACACGTACGCCCTGCCCGTGATCAGGTACCCTGCTGGGGTAATAGGCTGGCCAAAGGAGGAGAAAGAAGCCACTGACATTAAGACAAGAAAGCTCCTTACCATGCATGGAGGGTTTCACCCCAAGTCCAGCACCCTGAGGCTGTACGCTAAGCGGAAGGAAGGGGGCCGGGGACTGGTGAGTGTCAGCACCACAGTCCAGGATGAGACAACGAACATCCAAGAATACATTGGGAAGATGGCCCCAACTGACTGAGTGCTCAGTGAATACCTCAGGCAGCAGAAACCCAAGAAAGAGGAGGGAGACGAGGAACCATCGTGGAAGGACAGGCCCCTGCATGGTATGTACCACCGGCAGATAGAGGAGGTGGCTGATATCCAGAAATCCTACCAGTGGCTGGACAAAGCTGGACTGAAAGACAGCACAGAGGCACTAATCATGGCAGCACAAGAACAAGCTCTGAGTACAAGATCCATAGAGGCTGGGGTCTATAACCTGGAAGTCCCGAGATCAAAATGGGAGATGCCCCCAAGGGTGGTGGAGAATGACCGAGCTAAGATCCTGTGGGGCTTCCAGATACAGACGGACAAAATGGTGGTGGCTAACCAACCGGACATAGTGGTGGTAGACAAACAGAAGAAGACGGCCGTAGTGATCGATGTAGCGGTTCCGAATGACAGCAATATCAGGAAGAAGGAACACGAGAAGCTGGAGAAATACCAAGGACTCAGAGAAGAGCTGGAGAGGATGTGGAGGGTGAAGGTGACAGTGGTCCCCGTGGTAATCGGACCACTAGGTGCGGTGACTCCCAAGCGAGGCGAGTGGCTCCAGCAGATCCCGGGAATAACATCGGAGATCTCTGTCCAGAAAAGCGCAGTCCTGGGAACAGCTAAGATACTGCGCAGGACCCTCAAGCTCCCAGGCCTCTGGTAGAGGACCTGAGCTTAAAGGATAAACCGCCCGCAGGGGCGTGCTGGGTGTTTTATTTATATGAAGCCATACTCGCTCGGACTTGCCCGGATTAAAAAGGTCTGCGTCAGATGATGAGGAACCAGGGCACCCTGATGAGAAGTGGGCTACTCCAACAGAGAGAAGGGCATCGTTGGGCAAGAGAGGAAAAATAGGTCACTGTTGGAATGCTACTATATTAACCCAAGCAGAAGAGGTTACATGAGTGGGATGAGGGACCTATGGGATCTTTGACACCCAACATCCACGCTAACTGAGAAACAGTGATAGATGTAGTGATGCCAAATGACAGCAACATCAGGAAAAAGGAACACGAGAAGCTGGAGAAGTACCAAGGGCTCAGAGAAGAGCTGGAGAAGATGTGGAGGGTGAAGATAACAGTGGTTCCAGTGGTAATCGGACCACTAGGTGCAGTGACTCCCAAGCTAGGTGAGTGGCTCCAGCAGATCCCAGGAACAACATCAGAGATCTTTGTCCAGAAGAGCACAGTACTAGGAACAGCTAAGATACTGCAGGACCCTCAATATACAGGATTTATCAATAAGAATACTGCAACTTGAAATTCTATATTTTTTTATGCAATGAACATACAAGTATTGACCCCAAGTTCATCTTGGGAATCCTTCACCTTGAAATTGTACGTCTTGGTGGACTGGCTGGTTAAGGGTCTCTCGGAAGTGTTCGGCCCATTGTTTGTTTTGCTCTTCTTGGGCGATCGAGAGCTTCCCATTTTTTTCCTCGACTGTGACGTTTGCATTGGTCCTCGATCCAGTAAATGGTAAATGGCCTGTATTTATATAGCGCTTTACTAGTCCCTAAGGACCCCAAAGTGCTTTACATATCCAGTCATCCACCCATTCACGCACACATTCACACACTGGTGATGGCAAGCTACATTGTAGCCACAGCCACCCTGGGGCGCACTGACAGAGGCGAGGCTGCCGGACACTGGCGCCACCGGGCCCTCTGACCACCACCAGTAGGCAACGGGTGAAGTGTTTTGCCCAAGGACACAACGACCGAGACTGTCCGAGCCGGGGCTCGAACCGGCAACCTTCCGATTACAAGGCGAACTCCCAACTCTTGAGCCACGATCACAAGTAAGCTTGTTTACGATGCGGTATAGGGTCTTGGAATCATTCCGATCCGCTGCTTCCTGAGTTTCGGCACCTTTTCATTCTAGCCATTCTTTCTTGTCTTTCTGACAGCTTTTCTTCACTAGCCGATCTAATTCTGCGTAGCATCGGGTTCCTTCCTCTCTGGCTTGTTCGGTTTTGGCCTGCTCTCTTTTGAGCTTCGCAATTTTTCTCTCATCGATCAGTTCCCATGTTCTTCCTTGGATCCACTGTTCGTTTCTCTTTCCTCTGTCTTCTGATCAATAACATTGGAAGACGCAGAGGAAACTGCAACTTGAAATTCTATATTTTTTTATGTAATGAACATAAAAGCTTGTGGTAAATTTTAAAATACATGGTTGGATATAAAGTTTTACAAAACTCACAGTGTTCACATATAGTCAAACTGGTCCCAGTGAGCTACCAGAGATATAATGGTGTCATTTAATCATCTCCTGTGAGCTCACAGTGTAAAACATACACAACATTGATAAAAGGAAAAAAATCTAATGTGATAAACTTTAATTCCTAAAACAGTTTTTGTGAAACAAATGAATTTCTTTGTGTAAAAGTAATGTAAAATGTGTCCACTGAATGCCAAGTAAGACATAAAAGTAACTATTGTCTCACTCAAAATATAATATTGCTCATTACTGCAGGCCACTTTATCTTTGTTGTATGAGATGCATCACCTGGCAGCGCACTACAGTGTAATCTGGTTTTAAATGAGGAGATAGTGACTTACATAAGGAATAATTAATGCTCACAGGCTTGTGTAATTTTAAACTGCTTAGGGGGGATATCATGTTTCACAAGATTTAGTCTCAAACTGCCCACAGAGAACGTTGTCAGTAGTTAAAGGACATTTTCAACAAAAGTTTTTAAATGTTAAACTCAGCATGTGGCATTAATACCAGCAGGAACATTTCAAATACAGATAATCCAGCCATAAAAAGCTGGCAAACAAAAATAAAAACATAATTTCCACTGAACTGCAAAATCTCAATAAATAAAACCTGCCATTGTTAGCAGATTGTTACATCTGAGTGTAGATGGAGACAGCTAAACAGCCAATAAGTCCAATATGAGTATATCACACACTGTTATTTTTATATTCTCTCTTTCCTGATCGTGGGAGATGATTTGTATTTAAAAGGCAACTTAAATACAATTGTGGCCATAAACTGTCTGTATCTATAAAGTGGGGGTAATTATTGTCTGTGAAGGTTCTCAGTCATCCAGGTCATCGTAGTCAAAGGAGCTTGGAAAGAAAAGCGTCTGGACTTCTTTAAGTTGCTTGAAGACGTTTCACCTCTCATCCGAGAAGCTTCTTCAGTTCTAAGGTCAAATGGTGGAGAGTCCCAGATATAAACCTAGTGGGAGTTTCCCCCCACAGAGGGACAAAAGGACCCCCTGATGATCCTCTAATCGCCTGAGCCAAGGTGTGAAACTGGGCGTGGGTCACAATCAGCCAGAGTTTCGGGTGTGTTCATTGTGAAACCTGGAGGACAGATGAGGAGAGGACAGATGGTTCGAAAGAGGAGTGAAAGAAGCCATCTATGTCCACTGTGAGCGACCATCTTTGAACAGAGGCGGGGGTTTACGACACCAACTCTCTGCCATCTATAATCCAGTTTTGAGATCCTTCCCAGACGCCTTAACGCCCACTCACATCCTGGGCCATCTGACCTCAGGAATTCACATGATAAGGTGGGGCCAGGTTTCACAATGAACACACCCGAAACTCTGGCTGATTGGGACCCACACCCAGTTTCACACCTTGGCTCAGGCGATTAGAGGATCATCAGGGGTCCTTTTGTCCCTCTGTGGGGGGTCACTCCCACTAGGTTTATATCTGGGACTCTCCACCATTTGACCTTAGAACTGAAGAAGCTTCTCGGATGAGAGGTGAAACGTCTTCAAGCAACTTAAAGAAGTCCAGACGCTTTTCTTTCCAAGCTCCTTTGACTGGGGGTAATTATTATTTATTCCTCGGCTAAATTTGTAATTTTGCTTACTTCCAAGAATTGAACAGTCTGTAATTGTTGTGGTAGTGAAAAATATCAACCAAAATCTATTTAAGTATAACTTTTATGTAATGTTTTTGCACTACTACATGAGCAAACTAATGAAATAATTATTTCCCCCACTGTATCAGTACAAACTCAACGGACTCCTGTCAGTAAGAATGTTACAGATGTTCAAAAATGTTATAAATGATATAGTTCTAACCTCTGAAATGTAACCTTAGAAGGAGAAACAAACTGCCTTTTTTGTAAATAATGTTTTTGTGTGTTTCAGTTAGTTGTTTTTTTTTTTCATTTATTGCCACGACTTAGATGAACAATTAAAAACTTACTTACTTAGACTTAGATCCTCCCATGCTTTATGTGGCATATTGGGCGGCAAACGAACGCCACCAGGCTCGATCTTGTGCCCGGGCTTCAGCTTCATCCAACGTTATATTCAATGTCTTTAGGTCTTGATGGAATGACCTTCACCAGGTGTTGCGGGGACGTCCTCATGGTCTTTTAACGCCCAGGGGTTGCAAGCGCATCACTGTTTTTGGAATCTGTGCGTCATCCATGTGGAGGATATGGCCGGCCAGTCGGAACCTTTTGCGTGCAACGATGTTGTGAAGTTTGACTGTGCCACTCCTTCGCAGGATCTCCTTGTTGGTGATGTGGTCGGTGTAGAGGATCCTCAGAATCCGGCGAAGACATCGCTGCTGAAAGACGTCGAGTTTGGTGTTGATGCAGGCCGACACCTTCCAAGTCTCGCTGGCATAAATGGCGGCTGGGATCACGATTAAATTAAGCAAGCGGTTTTTGATCTTGAGGGAGATGGTCGGGGAGGACCAGATCTTGTTCATCCTCCGAAATACCGCAGCTGCCTTTCCAATGCGGCATTTGACATCCGGCTTGCCGCATGACGTAGTCGAGGGCAACGAGAAAAAGTAGAGGTGACAGGATGCAGCCCTGCCTGATGCCGGTGGTGATTTCGACGAAGTCGGTGTGGCCATTTCCGGTCTTAACGCAACAGCATGATCGCAAGTACAGGTCCTTGAAGATGTTGATGAAGATGGTAGGGACACCATACAAGTGCCGCATCTGCCAAAGAGAATCGTGGTGGATGCTATCGAAGGCCTACTTGAAGTTGACGAAATTGATGGCGAGTTGTTGTCGGTACTTGACGCACTGTTCGATGATGTTTCTTAAGATGAAAATCTGTTCTGTGCATGATCGGCCTATCCGGAACCCAGCTTGCTCTTCTAGTAGACGTTGGTTGAGGGCACTCCTCAGTCGTCGAAGGAGGACGGTACAGAATGCCTTGCCAGGCACAGAGAGGAGGGTGATGCCTCTCCAGTTGGTGCACTCGGAGGTGTGGCCCTTCTTTGGTAGCTTGACTATGGCGCCCTTCCGCCAGTCCTCCGACACTGCCACTTTGCCAGCACTTGTTGAACAGGGTCGTCAGTTCTTCCACCATGGCTTGGCCGCCGTGTTTCAGGAGCTCTGCTGGTATTTCGCCTAGGCCAGCCACTATGTTGTCCTTAAGGCTCGTGATTGCGATCTTCACTTCCTCGATGGTGATTCTGCCAGTATTGACCCCAAGTTCATCTTGGGAATCCTCCGCCTTGAAATTGTATGTCTTGGTGGACTCTGGCTGGTTAAGGGTCTCTTGGAAGTGTTCGGCCCATCGTTTGTTTTGCTCTTCTTGGGCGATCGAGAGCTTCCCATTTTTGTCCTCGACTGTGACATTTGCATTGGTCCTAGATCCAGTAAGCTTGTTTACGATGCGGTATAGGGTCTTGGAATCATTCCGATCCGCTGCTTCCTGAGTTTCGGCACCTTTTCATTCTAGCCATTCTTTCTTGTCTTTCCGACAGCTTTTCTTCACTAGCTGATCTAATTCTGCGTAGCATCGGGTTCCTTCCTCTCTGGCTTGTTCGGTTTTGGCCTGCTCTCTTTTGAGCTTCGCAATTTTTCTCTCATCGATCAGTTCCCATGTTCTTCCTTGGATTCACTGTTCGCTTCTCTTTCCTCTGCGTCTACTGATGGTGTTTTGGGCGGACTCCACAGTGGCGTCCCTGAGGCCAGTCCAGAGGTCTTCGACGTCTTCCATTTCTCCAAGGAGGGTGAAATGATTTTGCAGCTCTAAAGTGAAGCCATTGACAACGGTCGGGTCCTTGAGCTTCTCGATTGCGAACAGTGCATTTGGTGCGGGCTGTCTTTGTTTCCGAAGTTTGAATTTGACTTCCGCTCTGACTAGGTGGTGGTCAGATCCAACATCTGCTTTTTGACATGCCCTTATGTCTTGCAAAGCCGACCTCCATTTTTGGCTGATGCAGATAAAATCAATTTCATTGAATGTACGCCCATCCGGTGACCGCCATGTCTTCTTGTGGATCTCTCGGTGCTGGAAGTATGTATTTCCAACGCACAGCCCATTGTGCTCGCAGAAGGATACTAATCGTTCGCCGTTATCGCTGAGATGCGTTGAAGATGCATGCGATCCAACCACTGTCTTCAATCCCAATCGGTCGCCGCCCAGCTGGGCATTAAAGTCTCCGATGAGGATCTTAAGGTCGTAATTCGGGATGTCATTAAAGATGTCTTGCAGCTGATCATAGAAATTGTCCTTGAAAGCGTCTTCCGTATTGTCCGTTGGTGCATAGACTTGCACAATGGTCTTCTTGGTGTGTCCAAATCCAAAACGAGCTGTGATGATGCTGTCGTTAACAGGTTTCCAAACAACGAGTGCGCTCACGGCTTCTTTGCTCAATACGAACCCCACTCCATGTTAATGTCGATCTTCATGACACAAGTACAAGATCGTCTTGCCATCGCTGATAATTCGGCCACTCTCTATCCACCTCATTTCACTGATTCCAAGGATGTCTAGCTGATAATCCTCAAACTCCTTCAAAAGTTGAGCCAGCCGTCCGCTCTGATATAACGTGCGAACGTTCCATGTCCCAATTCTTGTGATGGTTTTGGCAGAGAATAATGCTTCCATCGGGCGCTGGATGCCATTTTTGGTTTCTTCCAGCACCCTCATCCTGTTTGAAGTAGAATTCCAGCCACATTGTCCAAAACTTCTGCTTTCGTTTGTCATTTCTGTAGCGGTAGGGTTTTTTACAGGTACGGGTTGCTAGCCCGACGCCCAACTCTACTCCTTTCTCATCCGGGCTTGGAACCGGCCATGGCGGAGTTAATTAAAAACGACATATTCTAATTGCTTGGAGTTAGAGACAGGTTTGAACAGCAGTGATCACTTCAGAGGGCTGATTAAAGCATGTAATAGTTGTGCCATTTACTGAAATTTCAAAGTCTTAGACCGAAAGATAAATCCTTAATAGCCCCATATGAAATATTGTTGTTTAATAAACATCTGATTAAGCTCAGATATGTTTAAATATTTTTAATTCTTCATATTTAAAGACAGCCTCGGTGTCTCCTGATATAATCCCACACTGACTCCATGACACTGAGATTAGGGCTCCGTGGGAACCAAGTCATCTATAATAAACTTCTATGACAGACTCCTTGTTTTGCCATTGGCTGAAGAAACTGCTTCCTAATTTGGGAGCGATCAGAACCCTGTCTGAAGTCATGGATTACTAAAAACAGTAACGTACATGTAATAATTCAGAAAAACAGAAAATCTGACACCTTGTTGAGAAATTAAATTGAACAGCACAGAAGGTCTGCAAGCCAGTACAAAGTGAACACAAACCTGGTGGACCGTCTACTGCTGGCTCACGTAAACACTGCACAGAGAGAAGATTCAGCTATTTCAAAACTGCATCTCCTGCCATTCGGTCTAAACAACTAACAACACATTTTTTAGGCTTCATCGAAGCCTTTATGATTCGTCTCTGGCCATGTAAATGCTGGCAACGTCTTATCAAGACATGTTATAGTGAGAAAGTCTGGAGAGAGGGAGCAGGTGGCTTTTGGGACTCTATTAAGAGCATTAGGCTTTCAAGGAACGTCTCCCTCAGGCGCATGCATTTTGCAACATGATCAGTTGAGGAAATTAGCGGGAGAAAAGCCTAATTCATTTTACTGGAAAGTGGAATTGTGAAAAAGCCCTAATAAGATCTAGCTAAAAGGCTTCTAGTGTGCTCTCCTCTGTCTGAACAGGCAGCCTGACAAAATGCAGAAACTCAAACGTGATGAACGTTTGCTGGTCAGCAGATTTAATTGCAGGAAGAAAAGCCATTTCCTGAGATGAAATGTGTAGTCTCCTGTGAAGTGGTGATTCAGTGACATCTGTGTGTCTTAAAGGGATTAATAGCATACAGTACTATCTGTCTTCTGGCAGTGGGCAAAACATGACATGAGGGCGAGTCGCTGTTGGTTTCTGCAGGACAGCTGCTGCCATAGAGTCAAGGTGCAGAGGATGACAGTAGGCTGGGAAAATCAATTTGACCTCTTATATAATCTGTTTTTACTGTTATGTAATATAGCCTTAGCAATTATCGGACGAGCTTCGAACAGTTGTGTTCCTGCAAGAGGTTGTAGGTGGTATTAGGACAGTTTAAGCTCGGAGGGTAACTTTGAGTGTAGCTAAAGATCCTGGATACAAGTGCACACTTTGACCGCTACAGCTACGTGAAGCATTAAAATAAACTCTGTAGGAAGCTGAGAAGTAATACTCCACAGGCATATTAACTTATCAGCAATCAAACTGTGGACCTTTTGATTATGTTATTTAGTTTTGTCATCATCGGTTATTTATAATAACACCAAGACCAGAGGGTATCAAGACCAAGACAAGACCAAGACCAAGACTGAGACAAAAAAGTCTTTAAACTGCAGCCAGAAGCTGCTTCGTTTATGGGTGTAAGCATTTTATGTGTTTTTGCGATGCACTCACACAGCCCTCCTCATCACTGTCTACTGTCTCACTCACTTACTGAGAGGACAGGCGCAAGCTCCACTTGACTGTCGTGTCTCTCACATAATGATATTATCCCATATCCTCGCATGTGATTGGCCACAATATGGACGCTGTGTTTTGAGTTTTGTTCAAAAAAGAATCACTCATATAGGAAAAATATATATAAGATAAGATAAGATAAGATAAGATAAGATAAGATAAGATAAGATAAGATAAGATAGAACTTTATTAATCCCTCGGGTGGGTTCCTCTGGGAAATTCGATTTCCAAAAAAGCACAGCACCGACAGAAGTTACAGAGTTATACACACACACATATATATAAATACAGAGACAATATAAATAAAATATACGAAGGGGATAAATAGAATAAATAGGAATAAAAATAAAAATACAAGTGAATTGCACATTTCAATATATCACATCTGCAGGACACCTTAAACTAGTTTTTTAATTAAGCAGCGAGGCAGAACAAAGTCGGGGCTGCATCAAGACACAGGGACTAAACCCCAATTCAACCAGACCCAGAACTGATCCGGAATTAAAACAGGATACAACAGTTCAAAATCAGGACTACTGAGGATTTAACCAAAACAGAACCAGAATCAGAACTAGATGATAGTAGCACTAAAATCATCATAGACCTGCACTACACTTATTTTTAATTCTACCAAAGTCCACTATTTAGATTCAGAAACGTTTATATAATTATTTATCCTTGTTGTGCAAACAAGCTGCAAAACTTAATAAATATAGAATTTGAAAAATAACAAACGGAATCTAAAAAGTTACACTAGGCACTGGATACATGTTCTGATGAGTTTTGGCAAACAACCATGTGACTAACAGGTGTGTCTCACCTGCTCTTGTTCCCTCCCTCTCTCATTCTGCTCCTCTCTCTCTCTCTCTCTCTCTCTCTGTTCCTCTCTCTCTCTCTGTTCCTTTCTCTCTCTCTGTTCCTCTCTCTCTCTCTCTCTCTGTTCCTTTCTCTCTCTCTGTTCCTCTCTCTCTCTCTCTCTCTGTTCCTCTCTCTCTCTCTCTCTGTTCCTTTCTCTCTCTCTGTTCCTCTCTCTCTCTCTCTCTGTTCCTTTGTCTCTCTCTGTTCCTCTCTCTCTCTCTCTCTCTGTTCCTCTCTCTCTCTCTCTGTTCCTTTGTCTCTCTCTGTTCCTCTCTCTCTCTCTCTCTCTGTTCCTTTCTCTCTCTCTGTTCCTCTCTCTCTCTCTCTCTCTGTTCCTTTCTCTCTCTCTGTTCCTCTCTCTCTCTCTCTCTCTGTTCCTTTCTCTCTCTCTGTTCCTCTCTCTCTCTCTCTCTGTTCCTTTGTCTCTCTCTGTTCCTCTCTCTCTCTCTCTCTCTGTTCCTCTCTCTCTCTCTCTGTTCCTCTCTCTCTCTCTGTTCCTTTGTCTCTCTCTGTTCCTCTCTCTCTCTCTCTCTCTGTTCCTCTCTCTCTCTCTCTCTGTTCCTTTGTCTCTCTCTGTTCCTCTCTCTCTCTCTCTCTCTGTTCCTCTCTCTCTCTCTGTTCCTCTCCCTCTCTCTCTCTCTGTTCCTTTCTCTCTCTCTGTTCCTCTCTCTCTCTCTCTGTTCCTCTCTCTCTCTCTGTTCCTCTCGCTCTCTCTCTCTCTGTTCCTCTCTCTCTCTCTCTGTTCCTCTCTCTCTCTCTCTCTCTGTTCCTCTCTCTCTCTCTCTGTTCCTCTCTCTCGCTCTCTCTCTGTTCCTCTCTCTCTCTCTCTCTCTGTTCCTCTCTCTCTCTCTCTGTTCCTCTCTCTCTCTCTCTCTCTCTGTTCCTTTCTCTCTCTCTGTTCCTCTCTCTCTCTCTCTCTCTCTGTTCCTTTCTCTCTCTCTGTTCCTCTCTCTCTCATTCTCTCTGTTCCTCTCTCTCTCTCTGTTCCTCTCTCTCTCTCTGTTCCTCTCTCTCTCATTCTCTCTGTTCCTCTCTCTCTCATTCTCTCTGTTCCTCTCTCTCTCTGTTCCTTTCTCTCTCTCTGTTCCTCTCTCTCTCTCTCTCTCTGTTCCTCTCTCTCTCTCTGTTCCTTTCTCTCTCTCTGTTCCTCTCTCTCTCTCTGTTCCTTTCTCTCTCTCTGTTCCTCTCTCTCTCTCTCTCTCTGTTCCTCTCTCTCTCTCTGTTCCTCTCTCTCTCTCTCTCTCTGTTCCTCTCTCTCTCTCTGTTCCTCTCTCTCTCTCTGTTCCTTTCTCTCTCTCTGTTCCTCTCTCTCTCTCTGTTCCTTTCTCTCTCTCTGTTCCTCTCTCTCTCTCTCTCTCTGTTCCTCTCTCTCTCTCTGTTCCTTTCTCTCTCTCTGTTCCTTTCTCTCTCTCTGTTCCTCTCTCTCTCTCTCTCTCTGTTCCTCTCTCTCTCTCTGTTCCTTTCTCTCTCTCTGTTCCTCTCTCTCTCTCTCTCTCTGTTCCTCTCTCTCTCTCTGTTCCTTTCTCTCTCTCTGTTCCTCTCTCTCTCTCTGTTCCTTTCTCTCTCTCTGTTCCTCTCTCTCTCTCTCTCTCTGTTCCTCTCTCTCTCTCTGTTCCTTTCTCTCTCTCTGTTCCTCTCTCTCTCTCTCTGTTCCTCTCTCTCTCTGTTCCTCTCTCTCTCTCTGTTCCTCTCTCTCTCTCTGTTCCTCTCTCTCTCTCTCTCTCTGTTCCTCTCTCTCTCTCTGTTCCTTTCTCTCTCTCTGTTCCTCTCTCTCTCTCTCTCTGTTCCTCTCTCTCTCTCTGTTCCTTTCTCTCTCTCTGTTCCTTTCTCTCTCTCTGTTCCTCTCTCTCTCTCTGTTCCTCTCTCTCTCTCTCTCTCTCTCTCTCTCTCTCTCTCTCTCTCTCTCTCTCTCTCTCTGTTCCTCTCTCTCTCTCTCTCTGTTCCTCTCTCTCTCTCTTTCTCTCTCTCTGTTCCTCTCTCTCTGTTCCCCTCTCTCTCTCTCTCTCTCTCTCTCTCTCTCTCTCTCTCTCTCTCTCTCTGTGCTGACAATCAAACCAAACACCAACATCATCAAATATACAGTGGAAACCAGATATTTACAAATTTTCTGTTCCTGCTGTTTTGGTTGACATCTCTTGATGTTCCCATGTCACAGAAACAGGCTCTGTGTTTTGCCTTATATGCATCCACAGCTGTGCCACCAGTTTACTCACATGGACTCTACGAACCAATCAGAAGCTTCTTCAGCTCAGAATAGAATCGTCTGGAGTTTCTTATTAATTAACAATAAACTTAGAGTATATGTACTCCTACATTTGATGAAAGTGATAAAAATAGAAGCTCTCTCTCTCTTTATTCTGACATTTAACTAATTCAAAAGATATTTCAATATTTATTTATCCAAAACAAAACAAGTTTACTGTAAATTGATGTTTAACAGTAAAATAATGTTTTTATGTTTTCTCCATAAAGTGTAACTATCTGGTTTAAACTGTGAATATACTGCTGTGTATTGAAATTCCTCTTGTTTTGCATAGAAATATACTGAACAACATACAAAGCATAATATATAAAATAACATCTACCAGTTTTTTCTTTGAAAGAAGCTCCTCATGTCCATTGTTGTGTTCATCAGTACATTACTGATTTATTTAGCCGTGGAGGGAAACAACTGAAAATATGAAATAAACACACATGTAAGCTGAGACTCTCTAAAGAAACAGCATTGTTGTTGTTCGGCTTTTCATTTTGCCGTTTGTTGATTCACTCAACAGTTGTCAGTCAGACATCTAACGATGAAACAAATTACACTCCAAAAGACCCAATGCTTCTGATGCTTAAGCTCAGTAAGCCCCCCCCCCCCCCAGCTCTGCCGGCGGTTGACTCCAAATCTCCCGAGAACTATGTCGATCTAAGAAAGCAAGACCGAGACAGCGAGACCAAGACAAGACCAAGACCACGTAAAAGTGGTCTCGGGACACCCAACTCTAGTTAGTGGTAAATGGACTGATTCTTGTATAGCGCTTTTCTGCTCTCCCAAAGCGCTCTGTACAACATTCACACAAACAAGTGC
Source organism: Maylandia zebra (assembly GCF_041146795.1). Taxonomy (NCBI): domain Eukaryota; kingdom Metazoa; phylum Chordata; class Actinopteri; order Cichliformes; family Cichlidae; genus Maylandia; species Maylandia zebra. The sequence goes on along the minus strand of NC_135188.1, from coordinate 733,326 downwards.
TTTCTAATTACCATTCACACACCGATGGATGCATCAGAGAGCAACTTGGTGTTAATGTCCGAGGATATTTGGCACGCAGACTAGTAGGAGCCAGGGACTGAACCACCAACCTTCCTGAGCTACAGCCACCCCGTGCTCATCCAAATGATGAATGATGATTTCCTTGATTGTTGATTGATGATTGTTTTCCTTTTTTTCATCCTTTCAATTGGTCTTTTTTACTATATAATAATTTTACTATCGTGGGTATCCAGATTTTAACACGCTGGCTTCAGTTTTCGTAGTTTTCACCTTAACAAGTTAAATATATGCAGGAGAAGAGGAAATATTGAAAATAGTGTAGAAACAAATCATTGCATCACACAGTTTAATTTTTTAGACCAAACTTTTTATATTAGCACTTGCAGTTGTACCCATAGTGGAGTCAAAGCCTTACACTCTGTATAATGAGCTCTTTATAATCATCACAGTGTGCAGAAGTGCTGCTGTGGACAACCATACTCATCTCTGTCCACAGTCAACCCTCTACATCGTGCAGTGACCTTCGTTTCATTGCCATGGTCTTGTGGAAATGTCTTTAGTTGATGTGTTGATTATCAGACAGCCTGTAGTATTTGTCCATCATCATAAGGTAAAGTATGCTCTGTAAGATGCCCTGGATGGGGTCGCACTGAGTTGTCCAACTGTCCTGACACAAGTCGTTGTTGATCTCACTGTTGTAGGGGAAAGACTCTAGGGCTGCAGATAAGACTGTTGCCATGGTCCTGAAGGAGATACCAAGTAAGGCGTCATCAGAAGGGAAGCCCCTCCTCACAGTGACTACAAAGGTGGGCAGATGCATTTCAGAAACACCCCACCCACCCCCAATCCCAAACCCACCCCCTGGATTAAAGCAGAAAGTCCTCCTGTGTTGGTCACACTGAAACACGAGCAAAGCTTTGAGTGTCCTATAACTGACCTCTCCTGTCTACTAACTCCTAACTTGAGCCTTATGACTGTTGTATCTAACAAAGAAGCGAAAATTATTTCATTTCCAGCTGCTCTATGGGGTATAAAACCCACCTAATGCATCACTACGTTTGTACAAACAGAGCCTAATGATGTTACCATCTACACAAGTAACCTCAAATTCACTGCAATTATTCATGCGACTCTTTATCTTTTCCAATTAGCCTCTGCAACACTCATAGTGCTCCTCCACTTCTATATTTAACACTGTATGGGGATTAACCACAAATTTCGTGTCCCATTCATAATCGGGTCAGTCAAACTTCCTCGTGAACTTTTTACACCTCATAAGCAGCTAATCCTCAGCACAAACAGTGTGTGAATGCATTTCCAAAAAAATGCTATGTCACACAGCATGGCATTGAGCTGTTGGTGGTGTTCTTTGAACCAAAGACTGCAGCAAATTACTGCAGCCATTGCTGAGCTTTTCACTTCTCTGTTGCTTTTTAAGTGGTAAAGCTGGAGTCTATGCACCAAGTGCCAGTATGAGTTTTGTTGCCCTGTGCTTGATTGCTTCTGTGGGTGCTGCTGCTGCGTGTGTGTCTATGTTTTGATAAGCTGTAGCATGCTTTACTCCTGTTTTATTTTCTAATGCAGTGTCTGGTTTGATAAGCTCTCATACAACAGATATAATTTTCCCACTTAAGTGTGGGGGGGATGTAATTATAGCCCCAAATTGTTTGCTGAGTCGACACCAACAGAGTACGATTTAAAGATTTATCTTAAACCAAAGTGTAAAGGGTCAGGAAGGAATCAGTGATTGTTAGCACACGTTTCCTGTATCTGACATTTCTGCTCATTTAAGATGCTGCAGTGAGGCTGAAATCAAATTAATGGAAATAATAGATCAATAACTTATTCTCAGTTTGGATGTTAGCAGCTCATATTTCTCCTGCTACTTTACATTGAGTTTTATTGCTGCTTCAAACAGGCAACGCTCCATCAGTTATGCTCAGCGAGTCTGATCGACCACCGGCGAATGAGGTGATAACGGCCTATTGAGTGTGCTGGTAGGTGGAGGAGGCCGCCGACTGGCAACATGCACGAGGCTGATAACAGCTGATGATGACCATTCATGGTCTAAAAACATTCAGACTGGGGGGGTTTACATTTTACAGCCTTCAAATGTCAATAATCTTGTCTTCAGGCCCAGTGAGTGAAAAGAACATGAACACAAATGTCATTACCATTTTGGGTTTACTTCTCACAGTGCAATGATGACAGCATGTTTCCATGAGGCCACAGGCTTCAACTTTCAAAATGAATCAAAAATAACAAACAATAACAAAACAATATAAAACCTCTCATTTCATTTATTTATTTATAAAGCACGTTTAATAACAATAGGGAGCTGACCAAAGTGCTGTACAAAGTAATGACATTGACGACAACGACAGGTAAGAAAATTAAAAGAAAATTAGGATAAAAGAATTGGTAACTCTCCTACAGTTTCGAAAGCCAGAGTAAAAAAATATGTTTTCAGATGCGATTTAAAAAGAGTAACAGTTGGGGCCTTTCTAATGTGGAGAGGTAGATCATTCCACATTTTCAGTGCCACAACCGCAAATGCCTGATCTCCTCTATGAACCATCCTAGGCTTATGTAAGGAGCAGATGTTTGCTTGATCGAAGGGCTCTAGGGCGTATAAAGCTGCAATAGGTCAGACAAATAGTCCGGTGTCTGGCCAAGTCAAAAGTAACATTTTGAATTTAATTCTAAAACGCACTGGAAGCCAATGAAGGCTCTTCTCACTATTGTCTTCACATAATTATTAAAATGATCAAAGCCACAACAACTAATTAAAGACACAAACTTAGAGGCCCATCATACATACTAAGCAGGTCACACATGCATGCACTGCATAATGTATAGAAAGTGAGTTTCCTGTATCCTCTCTTTTTAAAAAGGTAGAAAAATATGTCAAATTATAACAGTTAAATCATATTTGAGTACCACAGACATGTAACAGTAACAACCACTTTGCTTGCTTTTTGCACACCCTTCACCAAACACCCCCCCCCAGTGTTCGCACACTGTTGTTTAAACATTTTATGTGCTAAAATGATTAAAGGGTGTATATGAAAAAGTCAATTTTTCTGCAGATTTTTATTTTTTAATATCTGGATTGTCAGTTAGTCAAAATCAAAATCACCAGTAAAATAATCTTAAATGACAGCGTCGAAGCGAATGCTGGATGTTGTTTCCACTCGGCTGGACTCAACTCATGATTGAAGTGCTCTCCAGTGGCTGAGGCAGCAGTTTGAGAAGTGTCCCTGCCTGATGTCACTTAGCAAGTGATGGAGGCTAAGCCACAGCCGGTGGTCCCTTTAGCCGCACGTCAAGTCAGGTCAGGTTTGTTTGGAAAGCCCAAGATGATGCATGATGTCTGAATGGGCCACACACACACAGGCTTCAACCAGCCAGACTCTTTATGATGATACATGAAAAAGAATCCGCATGAAACAAGACGTCACATTCACCTCTTCCTCTAATTTAATTCACAGCTCTGATATCCTCATTTCTTCATCCATATAAAACTAAACTACAGTGATGATCTTCAGAACTGTGTGCTACTGTATGTGCAACAGATCTGCTGTTAATTATCAGTTTTTGTTTTATTTTTGTTATTTTGTTCATTTTTTATTGACTTTTAGTAAAAAAGGTAAGATTCAATGTGCAAAAAGTACCTTTTTAAGTATCCTAAAAAATGGATACATTCCTTTTTTAATATTACGTTGTACTTTTTTCACACTGTCTCCTAAAAACAAATCAGTCAGGCAAAATGTTGTACTGGATAGAATATTTCAAACCTTTATTTACAAGCAAAATTCAAATTGAATTAGTGTCCTTGGCCAAAATAGGCAGGGTTAACCTTGGTTTCGGAGCTAACCCACCATGACTCTCAATGCCAGGACAAAACGGAGTAACCAGAGAAATAAAAAATATCCAGGATCCTGTTGCTGTGAGGAAGCCGTGCTAACCACTGATCCAGTTCCAGTCATTATAACAAGACACATTATAGAGCCAGCTGTTAGGACCGATCTTCAGCATTAATAAAACCAGTCTTGGACAAATCACAAGAAAAGTACAGAGCGATGGGCTGTTGAATTGATGATTTTTGTCCAAAGGCAGTCTGGTAGCAAGCTTTTAGTATGAAATAATGGCAGCTTTATTCTTCACTCAAATATATAAGGGAAGAAATTATTCTTTTTTTTTAATATTTCACTTTTGACTCTGCTGCCTAAAGTCAAATCATATAAAGCCATCACGATGACTCATAAAACCCCAACAAGCCTTTGGGATGAATAGATCATCACCACCCACAAGAAACTGCTTGGAAACAAAAGTAACGAGTAAACAACCTGATGCATCACGGAGAAGCTTTCTAATGATTTGTAAGAATCAATTTTGCATTTTAAAAAAGACTTGCTGCATAGTTATATAATCCCTGACCACAGCTCACAACCACGTGAACTCTATAAAGCATACAACCTTGACTGTTATCATTTTTCTAGCCAACCATCCATCGCATAGCCGCCAGCTTTTAGCTAACAGCTGACATTAGTTCTCTTTGCCTTTATGTAGTGTTTTCCATCCTCTGCACCTCCTCCTACCCTCACCTCAGCCTCCCCTCCTTCAAGGCTCTGGTACACAATTCCCCTGACAGCAACATCTGAGAGTCAAGCCCAAGTGGCACAATTAGTTGAAGTTTTCTATCACATAATATTCTAGATTACTGCTTAAAGCACTTGTAAACAAAATGCCAAAGTGCTTTGCATAGGAGAGAGTTAAAAAGAAAGGCAGCGAGGGAAAACAGTAACCTCCTCATAGCAATGGGCAAACAGCTCACAAAGCTCCTCTCCTGCCTTAGAAGTGAACCTGTAATTAGTGTTTGCATGCTACCTGCTCTGTGCCTCACACATCATCCCAGATAAACATGGTAGATTTTCTGTCCCCATTTTCTGGTTGATTGGAGGAGGAAAGTGAAGAGGTCTCATCATTTCAAAGCCATGATTTAGAACAGACTCCTGTGGCAATTACACAAAGTGCTTTGAAGAACTACATCAGCTTACAGTGATCGTTTAGGGTTGGGCGTAGATCGTACAGAGTCCTCCATCAGAAGGCTGCCAGCAGTCATACAGAAACAACCTCCTCTTCACAGGCGTGCCTCAACTTATAGGCTCAAAAGCGACCGTTCACAGTCAAATCAAGCTTTCAGTCTGTCAGACTCCACACTCACACTAACATCTTTAATGATGCACTTAGGCACAGCAGTGCTTTTGTGCTGAATGCTAATGGGTTATAGTTTCCTTTATGACCGTTCTAGTTTAGTGTTACCACGCTACCATGTGTTCCCCCTTAAGGCGAGACTAGTGTTTAACATTTAACCTTGAAAACATCCCAAATGTAGTCAGTTACAACGCCAAGCTTTACAACCTCAGGCCTCATGTATCACTCTGGAGGATTTTAAAATCCAGTAGGGTTGTCACCCTGTCCATAACACCAACCTGTGCTAAAATCTCTCATCTGCAGCTCTCCCAACTCACCAAATGATACGTCCATCATGGTCATAGTAACACCAGATGGTGTCTTTAGTGAATGTGCCACACTTGGAAACTGTTGAAAAATGGAGTTGAGCCTTAAAATGAAGCCAGTGCAGAAATAGCAAAAACAAATGCAACAAATCAAATGGCACTTGAAGCTGGTTTCAAAGCAAGTCGATGCCAATAGAGTCCCATGATGACATCCCCAACTTTTCAGCAGAATTAAACATATTTACACCCTTTTGCAGAACATTTTTGGTCTCTTTTCCTTAAAATTATATATATTTTACGAGTGTGACCGTTCTAAGTGACAGGGGGTGTTGATATAATCTTTATATGAAAGATTAACATATTTTAACATAGCCATTGTCAACCAAACAACTTTAAACTTTAAATATTTCGGCCATAATCCTTTTTTTTTCCTTATTAATAAACCTTGATACCTGGATGCTTATACAGTTCAGATCTATAATTCAAAGAGTAGCCCTGCACTAAAGCTAAACCTCCTTTATTGTCCATTTTACATTAAAGGCAACCATAATTTACAAAATGAGCAGTAAGTTTCTATAAAATAAAACTTGAAAGAAGTGATTAAAACCATTAACTCGTTAGGAAAGCCTTTACTGAGATCATAAACACTGCAGGCTTGTGTCCAACTTAAGAACTTATTCCCATCAGGGGAGTTTAAAAAATGTAGGGTGGAGGCATTTTGGCTTTGGCTTCATTTTTCAGGGCCAGAAGCTACAGCCATCTATAGTCTGTGGGTGCCAGCTTATATCTATTAGATAACACATTTTTCTGTCTGGTTAATTATAATGTCAGTCTATCCTCCAGTTCTGATGATGTTGTATATTTGCATGCATTTAACACTAATTAGCAGCTATTTGTTGCTGTGTCCCATACAGCCGATGTTTGCAACTTGTTCATCAAGCATGCTAATGTAGCTAACTGTTAGCTTAGCACTCCAGCCTCTGATCTTATTCTGGCTCCAAAAACAGCATGGCAACAAGCATAATGCCAGAACTGAAGCCTGAAAACAACATCCACAAACTACTGGGTGACATCTATTAAAAAAACATGTCACTAAAAAGGCTAAGTGCTATCAGTGCATAATCACAAAGATTTATCACCTTGACTTAAAACTGAAATTTGCATCCTTGATTTAAAGAAAAGGCCTACTGTACCAAAGATGTAGTTTTGTGTGAAGTTTGTCACCATATTGTTTCAAATGTCACATTTTCTGGGGATATGCTAATGTCAGCTGTCAGCAGAACATGGCTCAGCATGGATCCCAATCATGTCTGTCAAAACTTTAAATCTCAACACTATTCAATTAAATCAGAGCATTACTGGAGGACTCTAAATGATGTTTTCTAAATGAGCCACATGCTGCTCATTTGACAGAACTGACCTTCAGTCAATCAATCAATCCAAAAATAAATAAATAAATAAACAGAGTGGAAAAATCCAAAGTCTTGTGACGTAGAAAAAAGGGTTATAAAAACGCATCTAAAAAGAAAACAGGCCAAACTCACAAATGATTTATTAGATGCTTTGAATGGGAAATGCTTCTTATCATGGTTATCGTCCACTGCATGAAAACACAGCTGCAATCCAAATGCTCAGTCGCTGTGAGCATGTGCACTTATGAATGCCTGTTAAGGTGTAAAGAGAACACTATACAATATCTATACAGCTCAACTGGTATTTAACGACTCGGTTAGCTCGAAGCATGATGTGTTAAGTACATTAAAATCAGAAATAAGACTTCAATCCTGAAGACACCAGACAGAAGGAAATCTTCTGTTTTATTCTTACGTGCAACACGCTAGAGAATGCATTTGACTGCATGCACTCATGCATACGTTACTGTACCACAGGCAATATAACAGAGCTGATTAATGCTTCATTTAAACATCAAAGCTGTCAATACAGAAATCTATAAAGGAAACAGAACATATTAATGTACCAGGAAATTAGTACATTAACTATCAAATAGTCAATTACCTGAACTGCTCACAGTCAGTTCACTGTTAATCTGAATAAACCTTTAATTAAGTAATGTTTTCACAAAATAACGGTCTGCAACACCAGTTACTTGTGTAACTGTAATTAAAGTTGCTAAAATACTTTACATACAAAAAGGTTCAGATGAATATGAGGAGACATGATGGTGAAACCTGTCAAAATATGTTGGAAAGCTCATTATGTTAAAAAAAAAAACTATACATAACACAACAACTGATTTGATCCATTTCAGTCTGACTTTAGGGGAAAGAATCAGTACAGGAGCTGTTTTATTGCAGTTAGGCTTATGAACAGCACTTTAACTTTTGCTCTTGTTATTTTACTGGACCTGACTGTAGCTTTGATTTTGCCAACCATTCGCTTCAATAGAGTGAAGCTGGCTACACACTGGAGACCTTACTGGGCAAGCAAGTACAAACGACATATCCACTGAAATGGGCAGGAAATAAACTCATCTCAATCCTCAAGGAAGCAACCGAAGTGACTACCAATGAGAGTGAAGATTACCTTTGACTGACTGGTAGTAAATAAGCATCGCCTAGGCAACTGGGGCCATGTTAGAGCCATCAGTTTCAACGTGATGTGTGACAAGCTAATCGCTGCTAATGTGAGATGGTGTAGATGGAAAGGCACTCGAGTGGCTCTTATGCAGTTTATCAAACAGAGTACATCTTAACACGTGGGATCCCACAGGGCTCAGTCCTTGGACCTGTTTTGTTTCCTTTATATCTGCATCTATTCAGCCATGTAATCCATTATACACGAGTGTCTCTCTTACGAACTGTGTACCTTTAATTCTTACTGCTGAACTCTGATAAAAACTTAAGTCCTCATTATTGGTCCTGATCATATTTCTAATAATGTTAGTCCCCTTTGTTGGACAAGTAATAACTGAGTAAAAGCAATCTGCTAAAAACTTGACATTATTTTCAATCACCGACTCAGTTTTAGCCACATGTCCAAGTCTAATCCATTTTTGCTTCATACAAAATGACTCCAGACTGCAGTTTAAGATTAAATCACTCCACGCTATGGCTCCACTTTAGATCTCAGAATATCACCCTCAGACTCTTCACAGCAGACAATCGATTAAAGGTTCCACAGTCCAGTCTTTAAAACAAAGGGACACTGTGCTTTCACTGTTTTAGCCCAAAACTGTTGGGCAATTTTTCTTTGACCATTAGGCTCAACACAATCAGGTGCTATTGAAAAAAAAACCTACCTCTATAAATGGGCTTTTGTATAATGTTTTACAGTATTTTCTTATATTTTTAGCCTTGCCTGCATTGCCTATTGTTGTTACACATACTGTATATATGTCACTCTCTATAGTGAGAATGCAAAAACATAAACAGGAAACAGAAAAATAGAAGAGCAATGGAAGAATTTTTCCTCTCACAGAAACATTGACACCTATGGGTTTTTTTCTTTTTAACTCAGGTGATATGTAGTTGATTGAGAACAAGTGATTTAATTAAAAGCAACAAAAAGTCACTTAAGATGAGTCACTTCCTGCATTAAAGGCCAGCAGCTGAGCGGTTATCCGGGTTAGTTCATATAAAGCATGCACTCCTTTCACACCGCTAACAGCTGTAACTGATTCAGCAGTGGCTTAGCCTCCGCTCACACTCAACTGCACCTTTGCAGAGCAAGCACAGTCTGTAAATCACTTAATATGACCTTTAAAAACAAGTCCACCCTCATGCATTTCATTTTAAGATTGGTTGCTTCAGACCAAATTGGACAATAACACACTGGCTGGCAGCAAAAGGTGAAATAAGGCTACTCGGCATTGTGAGACTTCCCATGGACAAAATCTCTACTCAGACAGCAGAGCAGCACAAACACAGCCTAATTATCTGTGCTGGGTCACTGTTCCTGCTGCTCAGCACAATCTCTCACTCCACAAACCAACGGCCCGTCTCTGGGTATTATTCATGTCCTCTTTAAAGCATCTCTGCTGCAGAGCAAGGATACAACCAAAGCTGTCACTTCTCCCCTTGCTGATCACCACTGATAAATAAGAGTAAGAAAAAAACACAAAGAAGAATTCATATAATGTCAGTATAATGTAACAGAGGCACAACATATAATATGTTGCCCAGTTTTTCCAGTTTTCTAATTGGTTTTTATTTTCATTCACTCAGTAAAAGGACTAGATGTTACAGTCCCTGGTAATGCATTGCTTTAAATAGAGAAAATCTTTCAGGGATGGCTGTTATGAGGAAAAGTAGCCCAGAAACTTTACCAGCGGCACATATCGTTGTGTGCCTCAACTTTCGGTCTTTTACCCAGGCTAATCTGCCATGTTTCCTTGGTTAGGTTTAGGGGTTAGAGATCTGATCTAAATTATCATATTAAAATTTGGGACACATCGTCAGCAGTGGACCTTGGATTCATCAGGTGTTTTGGCCATTATCTCCAAGGAGGCCCTGCCAGGGCTGATCAGGCCCCGGAGTGTGTCAGTGGTTTATGTTAACATTGTTATTTCTCTTCTACTTTCTCCTGTTTAGGTTTCTACAATTTATTCTCTATTCAATGCAACTGAGAAATACTTACCTCTTTAACATTTATGGAGCCTCGTTTTAATTTAATTTTCACTTTTGGCTTTTAATTCAGTTTAGTTTCAGTTTGTTTCCAGAGTGCGTTTGTTTATTCGTCTTTAAAAATGTTTAGTTTTACTTTAGTTTCTATTAGTTTCAGTGCTATTTCTAGTCCCCATTAATTATTATTGCACAGAGGACATATGTGAGAACAGCGTTCAGGAAAAGCACGTGACTCACAGTCTTGTACACACCAAAGTCTGATCAGGAAACAAACACTGAAACTAAGAATATTTCCTGTATATATCTTCAAATTTTATTTCAGTTGGTTTTCCAAGTTCACAAAATTGCAGTTTGAATATTTTTCAGTGGTTTCATTTTTATCTTTGTTACCTGAAATATTTTTTCCCACGTTTTGACATTTAGCTTGGCAGAGCAGATCCTAAAGAAGGTGAATGACTCCCCAATCAAAGCGACAAATGGCTTTTACGTCCACTGGACTTTTCTCATCTTGCTGACTACTGAAAGCTGCTCTTTCCTGTCGACACACATTTACACAGATCTTTCTAATACGCGCATTGATGATTACCTGTCACACGGCCATGTTACAATGACCATTTAGCCCAATATTCATGTCTCTGAGCCCGCGGTCAGATATTTGTTTTTCATAATTTCTCCAACAGAGGTCGAGCAGGGCCCAGCATGCACTCCAGATTTATTCAGGAAGTCAGCATAATTGTAAAGTAATATAACGCTATCAAAAGCCCATCCAACACTTCATCGAGCATATGGCAGATTGTGCTCAGCGCACTTCATGCTTGCTAACTAACAGGACCTTCATTAAAATTCTGCTTGTGGCCATGGCCTGCAGAGCAACAACAGGAAATGTCACATTTCCTCGCTGCCAGCATTATGGACACGCTACACAATGACATCACCGGTGGCGGCTGCTTTCCTCTCCAAATGATGAAGAAATGGCTGGCAAATTGAGACCAGCTGCACCTGAAGTGTTGTGAGGATTCGTAGTACCAATAATGAACTGGATGTGACCTATTCAGCAGCTGCTCTGGCAACCCTACAAATTGGTGCATCAAAGGCAAAGTGATTAGCATTTCATGGTTTGGAAGGTGAGATAAGCAGGAATGGTTATGTAATTATTGTTCTGGACACCAAGCAGCTCCGAGTCCAGCTCGTCTGGATCTCAGTGCATGACACACACTCCAATAACCTGCTCTTCTTTCTGTAGTAACCTGAGGGTTTGTTGGTGCCATAGAGATGTGATTGTGTGATAACAATCATGAAATACCAGCTGTGTTCAACCATATGCCACGCGCACACATCAGTTTGCAGAGAGAAGTCACAGTGGGCTTAGCCGAGAGGCCGCAGGTTCAGTATGTGCCGTCACATGCTGTCGTTAAATAATGTGCACCACGAGCATGTCGCCCCCCAAAGGACAGAGTTGTAGAAGTTTACACACTCATAGGGATTTGACAGTATAGCTCTGCTGTCATGTGAACCAGTGGCCTGAATTTCCCCTCATAATAATAAGGCTTTGGGGGGCTTTCACAGAGGATTTGAAGGGAGTTTAGCATGAGAGACATGCGAAGAGAGCCTGAACTGTCTCATGTGTTTGTCCCTGCAGCTGGTGAGCGAGCAACAAGAGAGCCGCCCGCTTCTAAGCCCTTCTATCGACGATTTCCTCTGCGAGACCAAGTGCGATGGGGTTTCCCGCCCAGTTACTTCCAACACAGCCGGTACAGCACTTTTATTTCCGCATTTAAGCTGATGATAATGTGCTTACATCAAGTATTTTTCTTTCATTTGTACAAGCATTATATTTAAATCTACTCATATTTAATAGCCAGGAAAACCTTTCTGAGCCATGTTGGGACTAGAACAAATGGATGTCACTTCCTCTTTTTATCCAACACGGCCAAAATCCTGGAGACGAGTTTCTTTCTTTTATATAATTTACCTGTGCCTCAAGTCAGATCAATAGACCTTCATATATTATATGATATTTTGATTCTTCACTGTCCACAGGTTGCACTCAGTGATGCCCAGTGCTTGCACAAACATTAGCTGTTGAAGGATGTACTGTATATATATATTAAAAAAAAGGTTTTAGCATCTAACAAAGGTTCATTCTAACATTTCCTTTTCAGCTCTATTTGCAGTTTTAACACTATCCCTACTAAACACCCCAGTAATCAGTTTTATTCACCTCATACAATAATGTTTCCTGTGATTCTCACACATTATAGTGGACTGATTTATTTTCTACTTCAAACATTAAAACTGACTATATTTAAAGAATTATAATACAAATGTATTATAATTAGTGCTTTAAACGATTGTTTGTGCTAAAATAATCTGGATCAGACTCACTGTTGAGAAACTCAACCATCTGACATTAACAGAAGCTGAACACCATCTTGATTTCCGCATGGCATCGTTTGCAGATCAGACAGCTGACACATGTCATCTCTCGTCAGCTGAGAAAAATGCTGTGAGCAACTCTGTCTCTCCCTAATGGAAAAATCATTATGTTTAGGAACATAAACTGCAGAACTGAGGGATTTATTTCTCATTGTGATTTGGAAATAAGAAGTCAAAAATAAGAATAAAACTCTGTGTTTAGGCAAATTTCACTGGGTACAGTCTCCTGCTGCTGCAGTTTGCAGCTACATAAAATGATGCAGGTGAAGCAAATTTTAGGTTTGATTGTTTGTGAACTTGTTTTCATGCTGGATGGAAGTTTCCGGAACCACACGACACTTAACAAAATCGAACAAGCAAAGATAATTACGAGCTCAAGTATGCTAATCCACATGAGTCCTCCGTGATGATGCTTTCTCTGTTTCACTTCCATCTGCTGTTCAGGTCGACAGCAGCAGGTTTTTTTGCTCTTCTGAGTCTTAAAAACCTCCACAGTTAATTATGAATTGATGTCACAGGTATCTGGGGTTTAGAACCGAGTCAATTATACATCTATTTAAATTTGTGATTTAAAAGAAAACAGCGCAGAGGTTTGGGGGTCTCCATCCGGACCAATGCAGCTCTGACATTAACGCATTCACAGAAAGTCGCTTCACCAACACTCTTCTGCTCTCATTTTTTCCTTTTGTCATCACTTTGATGTTTACTTGCTAGTTTAAATAGTCAAAGGAAGGCTTGAAGGATGTGTCATTAACAATGTGTTCTTTATAAAACTGCTAAATATAAACGAATCAAAATGTAAATTAAAACAAACTAATTCTGGCTGAAAATCCTGAGTTTGGGACCACCAGCCTCTACCTTTCTTTCACCTGCACTCCCGTCGGAGCTACTTCCTGTCCTTAAATCACAAGGTGATGTGGTAGGATTGTGTCAATACATGATATTCTTGGGAATTGAAGTTTGAAAAGTGATTGCCAAAGATGACATTTCGATTGTTACTAGTAAATTAAACATTAAACAAATTAAACACTGATGTGTGCACACTTGGTCCATTCTTGGATCGTTGCACACTTGAATGTGAGTGTGGGGAGTAGCTTCCTTCATCAGTCACAAAACAACAGAGTGTCATTTTGTCTACTGGCTTGATTTTAGTTTTTGTAGTTGTGTCAGGCCTTTCGTTTTGTGATGATGGAGGGTCAATGGAAATTGTACTTATTAGTCAGTATAATCTTTCAGTGATATAAGTTTGCATATGGTAGAATACTGCATGTAATCATTTGTGTTTAGAAGTATATAGTTGGTGACATAGTGAAATGTTTCATCCTAGGGGGCCTGTAACACTTTAAGGTGTTTTAGCGTCCACCCCCACATCCTGGAGAAGTGTTTTAGAGTATATTTCTTAACATGGAGGGTTACACATCCCTCTAACTTTGTGGCCAATAATATGTTCTCTCTCCACTGCAGCAGCGAGTCACCGCTGAACAGTTTGGTCTTTGTCCAAATTGTTTCACACACCCAGAGCTCTGACGTGGCCCGATGGAGACCACTGGTACAAGATAATCAGCTGTAATTTGTCATTATGTTTTGGCTCACTGGTGTCAAACTGAAGAGATCAGGACTCTCGATGTCTCAGTGGTCATACTTGTTTACTACAAACCCACTGGCCGCTACACAGTAACTACTTCTAAATGCTTACTGAGGAGGTTTCTTCCTGTTAAAAGGGAGTTTTTCCTTCCCACTGTTGCCAAAGTGCTTGCTCATAGGGGGTCATGTGATTGTTGGGTTTTTCTCTGTATCTATGAAGCGCCTTGAGGCGACTTATGTTGTGATTTGGCGCTATATAAATAAAATTGAATTGAATTGAATTGAATTACTGTGCGCTGTATTTCTTCCTAGCATCATCATTTCAAGGAGACTCTGGGTGGCAAAACAATTTTTACATCACTGTCTCTTCATAAAGCGTTCGTGATTCTTTTGATGCTGGAAACTCTTCAGGCAAGCATCCACACGAGTGTGTCTCCCTTGATTTCTAATTGTATTTGTCATCTAAAGAGCACAAGGCTGGGAAAACGAGCACACTCTCTAATTATGTAGAGATTTCAGTCAACAAATACTCTCAGTTGCTTGACATGAAGCAGCAGCATGCCGGTTATGCAGTCACGTACCTGCACTTTTAAGCTCGTATGGCTCAAAAGACGTCGTCGGCTCCTCGGAGGCGAGCAAGAAAAGTTTGTGGGTTCCTCAAATATCCAGTGTATGAAAACGTTTTAGTGTGGGTTTTAGCAAGTCATGAATTTTTAATCTAACCTCACAAAAACATGTCATGTATTTGGTTTGCAGTGTTTCTCACTAAACTACTGATGGGAAATAAAGGAAGCGAGTCTACTGCAAAAGGACAAAATGCCACGATAGATACGATGCAAAGGTTTTTAGTCCCCACTCATTTCTTAATATTTTTGCTTCCAAGGAGCCAGACTCTCTTAGAATTTTTTAAATAGCCCTGAGCAGGAGTTCTTCAACCTCTGAAGATCTTTTTCATTTTTAGTCCTCTCCTTGTACCTGAGCATTTTCACAGTAATGTTTTCTTGTTTGTTGAGCCACCTAACATGACTCGTGCTTGAGTTACTGCACTGACCAAACTGCCTCCAGAGCCCGTCTCATCCTTAGCAGACCGTGCAGTCATTTGCAGTATATTTAGATTGGCTGAAAAGAGCAGCAGCAAATTTTTAGATGCCCACCTAAGGGGGAATACTCCAGCTTAAGTACCGCTGACAGGTCTACATGCCACGTCAGAAACCGTGCCGATCAAAATCAAAGCCCGTGGTGCACAAAAAGTGAAGCCTGCTATTCAGTCTCATTACAAAGTTTTACAAGTTTGATGCAACCTCGAAGGCCTCTTAAAGTAAAGACGCCAATAAAGTCGCAAATTACATTTGAGATAAGGAGATGGTCAACTCACAGATTACTAATTTTTAAAAAAGACCAGAGTGAGGGGGGAAAGTACTCTATGAAAATTTAAGTGCAATCCAACACTCCAACAGATTTGATCAAATTAGAACACGTTTAATGAATGCAGTTTCCATGGCTATCAATGATCCTTCAGATGACAGATGAGAAGCTAACCATGTGCCATCTCCTCACAGTTCTCTCTTCAACTCTGGACCTGCTAGATCTCAGCGAACCTGGAGAGAGGAGGAACAGCAGGGACAGAAAGAGTGCCCTGTTATCCCAGGGAGACAGCCAGAAGAACACCTCACACAGGAAAAAGACAGATGAGACAGAGCTGATCCAGGTGGAAGTTGAACATACGGCACCAAGCATGCGAACCCCAGAGAGGGCATCACTGGACTCAGGTAGAGAGACGCTCCAAAGTTTGGGTGATTTTCTGTCAGTAACACTAAATCACACTTAGTATCAGGGATGACCTGCTCCAATAAAACTGAATCCACTCCACGCTGCCAACACTAATGTGCAAACGTGGTCAATCCTTCATCAGCCTCCACTCGAGCCCTCTGACACACCTTATAACTTGAACAACTACAACTCCCATCATCTTGTGTGGAAGTGACCTCACACGTGCACAAGAGTGGCCACAGAAGCACTGAGTCGATTTAATGTAATGAAAGGGATAAAAGAAAAGAAACAGCCAGTTCCTTTTGTGTTTGAAAAGGTTAAAGTCTGTAACTGTGCAGAGCGAGTGTGGTGAATAACTCATGGGAGGGAGACTGGTTATAACTGTGATGTCATTTAAAGCAGAACTTTGTGTCCTGATAGATTTGTGGACAGCTGATCGTCTTCTCGTTTTTTAAATTTGTTTAGATTTGTTTTGTTTTTTAGCTAATTATTTGTACTCTCAGAAAGACGTGTTAAAAGGTTTGTGTTTCAAAGCTGGAAAAAATAACTTATCTTTGAAAATTAGTGTCACCATTTAATTGCACACCAAACCTGATTAATTTAGCTTTTTGTCTGAACACATTAGCGTTTCCCCAAATTAACAGAAAGTGGAACATCTGTGTATGTTTCACGGGCAAATTTGAAATGACATTTCTTTGTTTTTCCATGTTTCACTTTGGTTTTTTGTTATGTTATTACTGTCACCAGTTACAATTGGCTCACTGGATAAATGGGAAGAATTGAATCCCAACCCTGAAAGAAATGGCAACAGAAAATGGAAGCTGGAGAGACGACGTTCTTCTAAAAATTCATCTAATGAGTTTCTGTGGTAGGTCCTTACCTCTATATTACTCTGACTGGATAATAATCATATCATCTTTTTCATATCTGTCCAGCATCATTATTATTTACACTGGAAATCTGAATTCCCTGTCAGATGTCTAATAATCAGTAGCCAAAGTCTCAGAGCTTACGCAGCTTTTTGTGCATTAAAATTTGTGTCACTTTGTAGGAAAAATGTCCTTCAGACTTGTTTTTATCCCACCTCTAAGAACCGTCTTAGGCTACGTTCACACTGCAGGCGAAAGCACATCAAATCCTGACCCTGCGACTCATATCCGATCATGGTGTGACAGTGTGAACGGCACATTGAGAGACCAGTGTCGGAGTGTTAAAGAACAGCTTTGAAATTCTCATGAGTTGTTTGCAAAAGAAAAATCACCATCATATTGCAGCTATCCCTTCGGCGCCAGCTGTGGGCTCAAGGCTGGAGCCGAACAACACCACCCTGATAACGACTGTGTTGAGTCTGTTCTTCCCATTCCCTGCAAGGCCACCTGGGTTGGCTGGAAGACTGTTTACTTAGCCTAGCAGGGCGAAGGACAGTCTCAGCTGAACTCTGGACACACACACACACACATATACACTGATAAGCACTCACCGACGCATCACCCTCCCTACCCCGGATCCAACGCCACCTCCAACGCTTACCTCCCATCCGTTGTGGACACCGGGTCAGCTGGAGGCGCAGTCAAAGATTGCAGCGGTCCCAGATCAGATGTACACACTGGAACACTTTCCCATGTTGCTGTCGGTGTTTATTGTGCTATGGTGTGTTGATATCTGTGCATTCCTGTACTATCCTTCTGTGTTACACATTTCCAT
This sequence comes from Maylandia zebra, assembly GCF_041146795.1. Lineage (NCBI taxonomy): Eukaryota > Metazoa > Chordata > Actinopteri > Cichliformes > Cichlidae > Maylandia > Maylandia zebra. The sequence goes on along the minus strand of NC_135188.1, from coordinate 715,706 downwards.
GTTTTTTTCCTGCTACCTGGCCTGACCTGTCTCCCCAATGTGATGTTTGTGTATTGTATGTACGGTCGGCAAGGTCTGTCATCTCGGTTGTGGGCAAAAGACCTGCAACTGACAAATAAAGGCTCTCTCATCTCATCAAATCCGATATTTTCAAATCCGATCTGGGTCACTTTCGTATGTGGTACTGAATCCGATACATATCCGATGTTTTAGAAAGCGACTGCTGTTTGATGGTCATGGCGCATTAAATCCGTCTTTTACGTCACTGACACAAGACAGACGCCAACTATCAGCGCCCAGGAAGACGTTGTGAACACTTCCTGTTTGTTGGGAAGACGATGTTGGAGAAACGTGAACATTTTATTTGTACTGCTCCTCTCTAAAACAGTCATACGGATAAACTGTAATAAGGATAATTATTAGGCCATATGTAAATAACTTTACACTTATAATTATAACTTAGAGCAAAATTGGGAAACGTAAAGTCCGAAGTCTTTATATTAAGGCCATCAGTCAAACACTACTGCTTGGTCTGGGTTGTGTGTGACGTCTTCTTTTGCGCATGCGGACGCGTTGAGCGTTCACACTGGAGACCGTTTGCTGTCACATTGTATTTGTAGTGTGAACAAGCAGACAAAAAAAAATCGGATTTGATCAAAAATTCAGAATTGAGCATCAAGACTTGCAGAGTGAACGTAGCCTTAGTGTCTTTATGTTCAGGGTTTTTAGGCCCACGACTTCCTTTGCTTGCTTCTTGTTAGACAAACAGTCCTGCTGAACATTTTAGGTAACTGAGGAAACATTACTTTAGTAGACGGTGAAACAGGGGAGACCGAATGTTTGTCCACCTGTTGATTATATAGTGTTTTATCTGCTATTGGCAGAGTTCAAAGGTAAATATTTACCATGGTGATGTTTTATGCAAACATGTAATAAAATTACATTTTTTTACTGCCATTTTCTAATTATTCATCTTTAAAGCTCTACTGCCAACATGTTTAACATGCTGGCTCATCCCAGTCCTCTCTCTTTTTTCTTTAGGTCCATAGATTGTAAACCACAGATAGACTCGTCAAATAAGAATACCCTGGAAGCAAACACCAAACTGGAACCAGAGTCTGCACTGGCGTCACAAGTAAGTGCTCGGAGTGTGAGTGGAAGGCAGGAATCCTCATTAATGCACTGTGTGCGCACTCGAGGTCTTTTTTAACTGAGAAAGCTTTCCACATCTCCGACATTAGCGTTTCCCTTTCCAGAACCCCCCCCAGCACCACCACCCTCCTTGAGAAAATCAAACTACATGAACATACAACTGCAGGAAAAGGCTGTGGAACCTCCCAGCATTGATTGCCTGTCATGTCCTGAGTCTTTGTCTAAATCACACTTATAAACAAGTACAAGTGACCACATTAATGTCACACATTCTTACTTTGTGTAGGCTTTGTGAATGTCTGAGATCCTGATGTTTCCAAAAACTGACATCAGAGCTTCAGTTTCAGAAGCTGGAATCAGAAGAAGAGCACGCCGCTGTAAATAAAGGCCGTCAAAATGCTTCTTGACATTCACGTAAAGATTTCATGATGGGACAAATGGGACTCTATAGGAAAGATTATTAAGAAGCATGAAGCTGTAAAATGCCATAGAAGAGACTTTTTCAACATCACTCCATTTTCTAAACCACTGTTTATCAAATTTTGAGACCCATGGAGCAGACGCCAGGCAGGGAACACCCTGGAAACATCCAGGACAGGTTATCAGTTACCATTTCATGCTCCATATTGCACCTACAGTCAATTTAAAATCTCCAATAAAACTAACAGGGTGGAAGTCAGAGTACCCAGAGATGAGCCACATACGCACAGGGAGCTGGAGGAAACTGAGGAAATTTTCCCAAAAGAGGGAGTTCTGCAGGGATTATTTTAAAAAAGCACTAATCATCTTCAAAAATGTCTGTTTTTGTGACTCTGATAAAGATTAGTCCAGATGTTAGGAGTAATCAGTGCAGAAATCCTGGTCATTCCAAAGGGTTTACAAACTTTTTTACTGTATTGTTCTGATTGTTGCACTGTTATATACGTTTGAAGAACTGATGACTTAAGCTTTATTTACCAACTGCATGTTTATGTTGTGTTACAATGAAAGTTTGTATCTAATAAGACACCCTACTGTGTGTTGTTTACCCATCATTTTGTCCTAACACCTACAATTCTTCCATTTCAGCTCAACAGGCAGTATATTAGTGGAAGACATGTAAGCCTCCCTATGCATCCTTTCATATAACACTGAAAGACTTATACATTTGTACCAGTGAAACAGCATCACACCTTCTCAGAATATCTGGCTCTAAAGACCAAAAACAAGGTGACTGTACTGAGAGCAAAAAGTAAGATAAAGATCAAAGTTGGCTTGGGATGGATTCCTTTGTGGTGCTACTAGGTCCAAATGTCAAGCGCTTTCTGCCTTAGTTGGTGTCTCTGTGTAGGTCTGCATAGGGGTCTTGTTTTCAGACGCCATTATTAGATTAATAGCCTATGAATTATTCAGCAGCCTTACTCCAAACCCATTAGTGTTGAGCTCACCGAGCTAGCTAAGCCTATATCACCTTTTCAGCACACTGATAAATAATAGATTTGGGATTAAAGATAGCTGTCCGAGACGGGGGCCGGGGAGCTATTGGCAAACAAACACACCAAATTTGTTTTGCTCAGGAGTTACATTGTAGCTCGCTGACAGAGATACTGTAAAGAGTGGTTTTAGCTTCCCACACAGCAGGTACAACACGCACACAGAAAAAAAATGCATGCAAAGATGAGGCGGGTCCTGCATGAGATTTACATACACGAACTAACACAAGTGTATAACTCAACCTTCAAAGGAAAAATCCACCCTCGTTATTTTGTGGAGTTAAACATCAAGGAGGAGAAAGAATCGTCATTTTATATGTTTATAAACATGAAAAGAAATCTTTTTATGATGCAGTTACAGTGCATGCTCACTGTGAGCTCCAGCTTCACGCTTCAAGGTTTTATTGTTTCCTCAGTCCCTGCTTTTAAAGAGCTCATCCAACTGTAATTTGCCAGTAAGTCCTCATCCTATCAAGCCTTTAGTAAAAACATCATGTCTTAGAAATATAAGAAGGGCAACTGGAGGGCACATCCTCTGCCAAGACCAATGTCTGAAAGAAAGATTTCAACATTTAAAGGACTCTTGCTTGGCACACGCTCAGCCTCTGTGCTAGCCTTCATGAAATTAGCTTTTGTGGTTTTTGCATAATCTTGATAAAAACAGACCGAAAACAAATGGCCTCCACCTCAGTGCCTGTCCTGGCAATCCCATCTTACATTTTTCTTTATCATCACGAGCTCAATAGCTCTGCAGAGCAGTCTGGTGCTTACTTACTTCCACTGCTTTTACAGAAACATTTTGCATTTTAAATGCAGATTCTTGGGGTTTCCTCTGGGCAGCAAGAAAAAGAAAACACAGACAAACAACAGCTGGAAAAAAGCAAAACAATAAATACCAACAGGAAATAAGACACTGCTTGAAATTCAGGGCTCATTATTTTAAACCTGAATACGTATTTGTTTTTTTAGCTATGACTATGTCACCAATCGACAACCTCTGTGTGCATGACTGAGAAAAGTCTCATTAAAAACAATTCTGCAAAAGAAGAAACATTCCTCAACAGCGATGTGAGAGACTCATCGCCAGTTATTGCAGAGGCTTGATTGCTGTTCTTAGTTATCAGGTTTTCACACAGGGTTCCTATAAGTTTGGACACACCTTCTCATTTCATGGTTTTTCTTTATTTTTACTACTTTCTACAGTGTAGATACAAACTGAAGACTTAAAATCTATGAAGCAACATATATGGAATTACCCAGCAAAGACAAAAATGACAAATAACTCTAAACATGTCGTATATTTTAGAAAGCAGCCATCCTTTGCTTTGTTGACAGTGGGTTAGGGTTTGTTGGGGTTTTATTCAAAACTGAAGGCACACTGAACCAGCATGGCTACCACAGCATCCTGCAGCCACACACCATCCCATCATTTATTTTCCAACAGCACAATCACTCCACACTCACCTCCAGGCTGTGTGAAGGCTGTTTGACCAAGAAGGAGAGTGATGGAGGCCTGGCCTCCAGTCACCTGACCTAAACCCAATGGAGATGGTTTGGGATGAGATGGAGCGCAGAGTGAAGGCAAAAGGACAATCAAGTGCTCAGCATCTTTGGAAACGCCTTCAACACTGTTGGAAAACTATTTCAGGAGATGACCTCATGAAGCTCATGGAGAGAACGCCAAGAGTGTGCAAAGCAGTAATCAAAGCAAAGGCTGGCTAGAATCTAACATGTTTTGAGTTATTTCACACTTTTGTCTTCTACATAATTCGTCTGTGTTCATTCCTAGTTTTGATGCCTTCAGTGAGAATCTACAATGTAAACATGAAAATAAAGAAAAACCATTGAATGAGAAGTTAATAGTGTATACACTACCAGTCAGGTGGTGTATACACGATTAACTGATGGCCAAGGCAACGCCCAATCACATCATCAGGTTGCACTGTGTGAATTGTAACCATGTAATCTAAATTCCATCTTGTTATGAACTAAAAGTGAAAAGTGTGGAAAGAAGCCCAAAAAACAACCACCAAGGATTTGGAATAAAAGTTGTTAAAATGTTGTCTGGTATGAAACTACAGCAGGACTGGAGATCTCACAGCAGAATAGTAAATCTCGCCACATTTCTGATTTAAGCTGAAGACAGGAAACTGTGACAGAGCACTTTCGGGTGGATTTTTCCTTAAGCAATCCAAATACAGAATCCTGCATTTGTGGCAACTTTTTCTTTTTGGCACTGCATGCATTTTGCTCTTCATGAAGCACTTTCTTGCACCCATTCTGGGTGACATTAAGATGAATTTTGCATTATATCTTTCCAGATGGGAAATGTTACAGATAATAGCTGGCGGGACTGCAAGCACAGGGAGCAGTCTCTAATAGATTTCCTAGCCCTGCGATACATACAGCTATTGCTATGTCTAGTAAGCCTAATGCATTGTATACGAGTATCTCAGAATCATTTACTTCTCAAAATGAATGCATATGAAGTTGTGTAAACTATACCACACTCTGATAATGCAAAACTACTTGCGTGTAATTGGTTGGTTTCCATTTTCTCAGCACAGCAAAGCTTCATTATCCAAGTGTGTAAGTGGGAATCTATCAGCATATTCTGGTTTTACATTGCATGCACACAGGAGTGAGCCAGGCCGGAGGGTGAAATTGTGAGAGGCTGGATAAGTAGGATGTGGTTCAGATGAGGAGCAGGTCTGCGAGGCGAGGGCTGGGCGGGTGGGTGCTGACAGTAGTGATTCGGCTGGCCTTCCTAAGCATGTCAGAGGCTTTGTTGAGGCAGGGATATTTACTCATCCCTGAGAAAGCAGAGACGGCTGACCCTGCACACTCTCCCTGCCCGCCTGTCCTCCTATCTGCGCGTGTGTGTAATGCGATGTTCTATGTTTGAAGCGTGTGTGCGAACGTGATGGTTTGTCATGTGCAAGTGAGTGAAGGTAACGGAGCCTGTTTGCGCATAAATGTTTATATTACTATGAAATGTGTGCATGCATGTGTGTATGACAGGCTCGCTTAACGAAGGAGCAGCGGTGGGGGAGCGCGCTGCTGTCCAGACATCAGTCCCTGGAGGAGGAGTTTGAGCGGGCCAAGGCTGCTGTTGAGGTAAGCAGAGTTCTCTTTAGTACATCTGTCAGCAAAGAGGCTCATCCGCCGCTGACTTCTACTAAGACTTAACAGGAAGGTTGGATGTTCAGTTTCCATCAGCTAAACTGTTTCGTGCATGCACCCTTCCTGGCAAACACCCTCTTTTTCTGTGCGAGTTTCAGGAACGGGCACGAGTTAGAGAGACGGACAGCTTACTGGAATCCAGCCCTACTCATCGAAACAACATTCCTTATTCCAGCTTGAGCTTATCTTTGTAATTCACTAAGAAATGCAAAGAAAAAAACAAGCTGTGAAAAATCGTACTTATTAAACAGTGAATCCCAAGGAACTTAAACACTGTTCTTCTGTAGTTTATCACGACCCCTGATCAGCTGGGTAAAAGTAATTTTCTCTGTTATCGACATGATAATACTCCTCCTGCTTTTTTAAGGGAAAATCTTTTGAGTTTAAAGAATTGCAATAAAGGTTCTGTGGGCATTAAGCCATGAGAACTGTCTTCAATATCACATTTCAACCATCATTGCCCATGTATTCAATTCAGTTCAATTCAATTTTATTTATACAGTGCCAAATCAAATAAGGGCGCTTTATATTGTACAGTAGATCGTACAATAATGGATTCAGAGAAAGCCCAACTATCATATGACCCCCTATGAGCAAGCACTTTGGCGACAGTGGGAAGGAAAAACTCCCTTTGAACAGGAAGAAACCTCCAGCAGAACCAGGCTCAGGGAGGGGCGGGGCCATCTGCTGCGACCGGTTGGGGTGAGAGAAGGAAGACAGGATAAAGACATGCTGTGGAAGAGAGACAGAGATTAATAGCAGATATGATTCAATGCAGAGAGGTCTGTTAACACATAGTGAGTGAGAAAGGTGACTGGAAAGGAAAAACTCAATGCATCATGGGAATCCCCGGCAGCCTACGTCTATTGCAGCATAACTAAGGGAGGATTCAGGGTCACCTGGTCCAGCCCTAACTATATGCTTTAGCAAAAAGGAAAGTTTGAAGCCTAATCTTAAAAGTAGAGATAGTGTCTGTGTCACAGTACGGCTGTGTGCAGGCAAAGGAAGGACCCAAACGCAAACTTGTAGAGACAAAGGTAAACTCAAAAAACACAGCTTTATTGCTGGTGTAGGGGGACAATACAAACAATACAAAGCTAAACTGGGAAACTGAAGCACAAGGCACCACAGGGAAAATCACACAGCTATGAGGGAGGACGCAACGCTGACAAAGAGAAACACGGGGCTTAAATACACAGAGCGATAACGAGGGGGAATGAGCCACAGGAGGAGAGCACAGCTGGGAGTAATAACGCAGGACAGACAAGGGAAGCAAAACTAGAAACATTAACATAGGACAGACTGTGAAAGTAAAACAGGAAACACACGGACTGAACTCAAAACATGAAAACTTAACAGCAACTGAGACAGAACATAGGGACCTGAAACATGGGACAGAAAGGCAAAGTAGACACAACATGAACATAACAACGCCCACAGGGAAAGATCAAAACAGAACACAGAAGCACAGGACCTCTTTCAAAATAAAATAGGAAACAATGAAACACTGACATGACTACATGAACTTGACAACATAAGAAACAGACATGAAACACATAAAGGATAAGGGAGACTTAACACAAGGGTTGAAAACACAAGGGGAATATAATAAATAAATGAACATAGAAAATTTAATGAGCTTAAACATACACTATAAACATCAAAATGAACTAAAACTCAAAACGCTGGGTCATAAGACCCAGGATCGTGACAGTCTGTCTCCTGAATCCAAACTGGAAGCTGGTTCCACAGAAGAGGGGCCTGAAAACTGAAGGCTCTGCCTCCCATTCTACTTTTAAATACTCTAGGAACAACAAGTAGGCCTGCAGAGCGAGAGCGAAGTGCTCTAATAGGGTGATATGGTACTACAAGGTCATTAAGATAAGATGGGGCCTGATTATTTAAGACCTTGTATGTGAGGAGCAGGATTTTGAATTCTGGATTTAACAGGAAGCCAATACAGGAGAAATCTGCTCTCTCTTTCTAGTCCCTGTCAGGACTCTTGCTGCAGCATTTTGGATCAGCTGAAGGCTTTTCAGAGAGTTTTTAGGACGTCCTGATAATAATGAATTACAGTCGTCCAGCCTGGAAGTAATAAATGCATGAACTAGTTTTTCAGCGTCACTGTGAGACAGGATATTTCTAACTTTAGAGATGTTGCACAAATGGAAGAACGCAGTCTTACATATTTGTTTAATATGTGCATTGAAGGACATGTCCTGGTCAAAAATGACTCCAAGGTTCCTCACAGTGTTACTGGAGGCCAAGGTAATGCCATCCAGAGTAAGAATCTGCTTAGATACCATATTTCTAGGCTTTTCAGGGCCGAGTACAATAACCTCAGTTTGATCTGAATTAAGAAGCAGAAAGTTAGCGGCCATCCAGGTCTTTATGTCTTTAAGACATTCCTGCAGTTTAACTCATTGGTGTGTGTTATCTGGCTTCATGGACAGATAGAGCTGGGTGTCATCTGCATAGCAGTGTAAATGTATGCTATGTCTTCTAATGATGCTGCCTAAGGGAAGCATGTATAATGTAAACAGAATTGGTCCTAGCACTGAACCCTGTGGAACTCCATAATTAACCTCAGTGTGTGAAGAGGACTCTCCATTTACATGCACAAACTGGAGTCTATTAGATAGATATGATACAAACCACTGCAGTGCAGTACCTGTAATACCTACAGCATGTTCTAATCGCTCTAATAGGATATTATGGTCGACAGTATCGAACGCTGCACTGAGGTCTAGCAGGACAAGCACAGAGATGAGTCCACTGTCAGAGGCCATAAGAAGATCATTTGTAACCTTCACTAAAGCTGTTTCTGTGCTGTGATGAGCTCTGAAACCTGACTGAAACTCTTCAAATAAACCTCTGCAGATGATCTGTTAGCTGTTTGACAACTACTCTTTCAAGGATGTTTGATATGAAAGGAAGGTTGGAGATTGGCCTATAATTAGCTAAGACTGCTGGGTCTAGAGATGCTTTTTGAGTAAAGGTTTAACTACAGCCAGCTTGAAGGCCTGTGGTACATAGCCGATCATTAGAGATAGGTTGATCATATTTAAGATCGAAGCATTAATTAATGGCAGGACTTCTTTGAGCAGTTTTGTAGGAATGGGGTCTAAAAGACACGTTGATGGTTTGGAGGAAGTAATTATTGAAGTTAACTCAGAAAGATCAATTGGAGAAAAAGAGTCTAACTTAACATCAATGGTACTAAGAGTAGCTGTAGATAATATTACATCTGTGGGATGATTACTGGTAATTTTTTCTCTAATGATAAAAATGTTATTTGTGAAGAAGTTCATGAAGTCATTACTAGTTAACGTTAAAGGGATGGTTGGCTCAACAGAGCTCTGACTGTTTGTCAGCCTGGCTACAGAGCTGAAGAGAAACCTGGGGTTGTTCTTATTTTCTTCAATCAGTGATGAATAGTAAGATGTTCACTCATGATGGCTCGTGCAATGTGAATTTCTACCTGAAGCCCCATGGAGCTGATTTCCATTTGATTTCTTCAGCTCTTTTTTAATCTCTTTGTGAAATGATCACTATTGTGCTTCCTACAACGTAATCGGCCTGTGGTGCCAACTGACACAACAGTGTGTGTAAAATCCACAGAGGAGAGTTCATGAGTGGGCTGACCGAGAAAAATATTCACGACTCTGAGCGAGCTTGCAAACGGACGGTAAACAAACCGGACATTTTGCCTGATGTCACAGGATAAGTTACAGTAATTAGAGACATTATTGGAGAGCGCACAGTCGAGTGAAAAAAGAATTTATGCATTTTTTAAATAAAACACGACACATTAAACTATGTCGTTATTTATTTAACAAAAGTGAAAGAAGCAGCGTGTAAAGCACAGCCGTATACTTCCAGTTCTGAGGTTGTATTTTTCAAATCAGCTAAGAAGAGACTAATTTTCTTGTCCTGTCGGGGTCACCGTGAAACATGAAACACTGCTTACTCGCTTCTGTTTTGTTCCTAAAGTACTGTTGTCACTTTTCAAATTCTTTGCCCACCAAGTTACTATTTGACCCAACGATTACACGAACAACAACAAAGATTTCCCTGTAAATGTTTGTTCTTTCACTTTTCAAACAGGTTTATTTTTGAAACGTTACAGCATAGTCACTAGGTACAAATAAACCAAAAACACTGACTTTCTAAACTGGACATAGGATAACAGACATAACCACGAAGGTTGTGTTTCTGTAATAAAGTCATTTTACCGCTCAGCAGACGTCTGAAAATGGGAGTAAGCCCTGCACTGCTGAAGGTTACAATAGACTGCTGCACACCGAGCTACGTGCAATGATCAATAAATAACAGAAGTGAGAGGAGCAGCAGCAGTAAGGGAGTAGAGCCGCCCGTTCGGGGGATCCCATCCCAAATTTGACGATGACGTAACATTTCATATTAGCGAAAAGCTGCATCCACCCAAACACCTGTACAGGTTCTGGTCGTCCGGTGGCAGATAAATGATGAGATTTAGAGATTCTCCTTCTGAGAACGGCGTATCGATTCGTAACAGTATCTCACAGCCTTGATCGAGAAGCCTGAGTGCTGGCCTTCATTTGATGCGAGCCGTCAGCCATTTTGGCTTCGCTTGCCAATGCCAAAGACCTTAATTGCATAATTTCAATTTAAGCAGCTGTGCATATGCATGCTCTTTCATACTTACAAAGACACGGCGGTAGAGACAGCACAGACAGAACATTAAATCAGCACAGCGTCTTTCTTCCAATTCATTCAATTAGACGAAGCAGCCAAATGTAAGAAAATTAGGACCCGGGGAGGATTCGTGGAATTAGCCGTCTAAATAAGATTCATTTTACGAAGCTGGCACTTATGGGAACCTGTAAGCTTATGCCTTTAGTGCCTTTGCACATAAAATCTGTGGAAAAGGGAGGATAAAGTGGCAGCGGTCCAAGACTACTAACTATACAGGGGAGATATATTTAAAGTATGCACAGTGCATGTCACACGAGGACGCCGTAAATTACTTTGAGCTGATGACAATGTAATGCTTTCATTAAACAGAGAAGCCCTGAAATTGCTGCAGGCTAAATTGTGACTTTGGGAAACAGCGTTTTGGCTGAGGGGCATAGGAAAAGGTCCCACAGTGGTGATAAAAATGAGACGAAGGTGACTGCGCACCCTCCCGTTTGATTAAAACGCAGCGGCTTCAATTTTATCTGACAGAATATTAGTCTGAGGCAGTCTTGGTTTAAGTTGCCTTTGTTGCGGCAATGTAGTTGCCGACAAGTTAGAGATGCAGCCCTGCGATCAAAAGGTCAGCAGTTTTAATCCACAGTCCTCCTGGGGAAAATTAGGATGGGGAAAGTAAATGAGTAATGCCTCCACTACTCTCAACAATCTCCATCTCTGTGCCCTCCAGCAGTCCACAAAATTGCAAATGTTGGAGCTGTAAAATTTTCAGCGTGAGAATGAAGACGCACAAAGCATCTCCTAAAAAAGTATAAATGTACCTGCATTGAAGAAAAATGATATTTATATATTTGATGAGTGGTGAATGCAGCATGAATGGAAACTTTCAAAATGTGGAGTGCAAAAAGTGAGCCTTTGTGCTTTGAAACAACACTTTGGGTCACTGAAAAATGAGCTGGTGAAAGTTCCTTCCAGTGTGAAGGTTTTCAGGAGCCCAGGTTCTGTGTTTACATGCAGACTTGTCATGTGTAAAAAACATTAGCATGGCCCTGTTTATTTGTAGGCTTCCTATATGTAGGCCAGTATTTGTACACATTCAGGGCTATATCGCCACATTAGACATGCTCTCAACAGCTATTTTTTAAAATTGAAAGCAGAAAAAAGTATTTGTAGCCTAACATGGAAACATAAGTGAAAAATAAAGAAAATCCATTAAATAAACTATAAGCTATAGTGCAGTATGTAAGATGCTGTCCCTTTATCTACTTTGATCCCACAAAAAGCTTCATTTGGCTGTTAATTAAACTTTCTATGTACTTTAATGAAATATGTATTTGATCCCCGATCAAGGGGGCGAGCTCTTGATGGCGAGCACAGAGGGAGCGAGGGAACACGAGGGAGCGACGGTGCAGATGTGATGGGTTGGGGAAACATGAACATAATGAAGCGAAACACAATGAGAGAAACAAGAACTCACACAATTAAATAAACACAGTTGGCAAGGACACAATAACCAAAAGCTAAACAGAATAAGCAACCGAGGCACTACAGAGTCAACCGTAGAATAACAAAGTAGACTAACATCATACAAAATGACAAAAACCATGAGAAAACTCAAAACACTGAAAACAAAAGACCCAGAACCGTGACAATAATGTGTTACCAAGTGGTGGCTGTGGTCCCAGTTATCTTCAAACTTGTGTAGTTTTGGGCTGATCCTCCACCTTCCTCATCATCATCCTTGTGTGGAGCTCCAGAACGAAGGCGACTGTTTTTTTATTGCTTCCATTTCTAGATGATCCCACCAACAGTTGTTACGTCTCCCGATGGTCTTGTAGCCCACTCCAGCCTTGTGTGCTGTACATGCATAATGACTTCAGATCAAGTTGATTACCTGTAATCTGCATGAAACATGGGCTCACAGGCCTGGTATCACTGGCAGCCAGAATTCCAGCTGGATTCAATGGGATCAAGTGCTTATTTCACTCAGTGACATTCAAATCCATTTATAACTTTTATCTAATGCATTTTTTCTACATTTTAGATTGTTATTCTCTCTGTCACTATTAAAATAAAACTACCATAAAACATTGCAGCTGCGTATTTCGTCAGCAGCTATCAAATAATATACTGCAGTGTCTACTACAGTGAGGAAGAATACAATAAGGAAGTAGGTCCTGAAGGTCACATCTTCACTACTATAATAAAAGAAGCAAACTTTGTTGCTACTCCGGCTCAACCTAGAGTAAGGATCTTTCATTTCAGTTTGTTTGCAATCAGCCACAAACCTTTACATGAAAAAGCCCTCACTGAAGTAGATCTATGTGCTGTTATCAAAGACATCCATGCAGAAGGTCTGCCGAAATGCACTGGTAGCACTTTGTCCACAGCAGTGCATTTTACTCGTCTCTGAGTGACATTATCGGGACTCTAGCTTCCTATTTTTGTCTCGCTGACCAAGGACTTGGCCTACGCAGCACAGAAGTGGGTGGCTCATTAACATTAAAAGGCCAGGCCAGTCCTGCTCCGGAGATGAGAAGAGTCCTTTTTTCTGGAGTCTGCTGCTGTGTCACTGGTAAATAATGAGACTTTTTGTGATGCAGGCCGCCTGGGCAAAGTGGATAAGTAACCCTGTTCAAGTACTTGTTTTCTTCCAAAGACTGTGTTTCAAGGTAACAGTTCAAACTGACATCCTGTTAGGCCAGTTATCATCGCAAATTTCAACATCACAAGGAACAAAACAAAATAACATTCATTTATGGATTATTAGCATTTTTTCAGTTAGCGAAAAGCAGGAAATATTCACTTTAGTGTGATGAAGGTTGGTCTGATGGTTGCCAAAAGCTTTAAAGCCTGTGGGTCTCCATTCCCTCTGCACCTGGTGATAAAGTCGTTTGTATAAATGCAGACATGAGCGAGATCTGAACTCATCCATAAGACAAAGTTTCATGTTGCTGTTTGAATGCTAACTATGCTGGTTTACACACACAACTCCCGTGAGTGTGCATCTCTACCTTTATATTAAGTCTATAAGTCCACCTGTGTTTACAGTAACGATAATGCTCTATGCAAAAGGGCATTTCATAATCATTTATTATAAATAATTATGGCTCTGTTTTTCCTATCAGGCCTAAGATAAATATATTGCACCTTTCGTTTTTTAGCTGACTTATCGAGAATTTTCATTACAAATTACCTTCTCAGCCGTGTCCATTTATTTTCACTGCATTCATCACCTCAGCCCGTTTGAGTAGCACGCATTAATTGGACTCTAAAGGCAAAACATAAGTATAGTTTTTCCATAAGTAGGCGACACAAACAGCGATGTGCAAGCTCTGTAGAGGCTGCTATGATTATTGCTGTTGTTAATAATGTATTCATGAAGTAACTAATGAAACCCCACCTCATTTACAAGCAGCGGCGACATGTTTGGTTGTGGGAAGCTCTCTGTCTCTTTCACGTAACACTTCATCAGAGCTGCTGAAATTAGAGTCGCAGCCGTGGCCTCACTCCAGTCGTACGCAGGATATAATTACCTTGCTGTGTCTTTGCCTTGTTCCTCATAATTAAACTGCCAATGCCAGCGTTGAAAACATCCGTCACAGCATTATGAAGAAATATGAATTTCTTGTCATTTCACAACATGCATGTGTATTTACTCGATTTTAATTCTCCGAGCAATTTACTGAGCGGTACCGCAAGCAGTTTACCGTCTACGACTTGGAAACATTGAGATGATGGGTAGGTAACAGGGCCAATGCAGGCCCTGCGATAAAAATAATGAAAAAACATTAAAGCCGTAGTATTTAAATTACCACAATGACTGCAGCCTGCCATAAAAATCTATTATAAGAACATGAAGATGAACACTGCCGGAAGCCAGGAGGAAATGATGCTGTGCAGGGAATCAGGATTCGGGACTAACAACTGGAAGTATGGATCATATGAGCGCAATATTGTGGATTTTTAATTTATTTTAAGTAAATGGTAGTTTCTTAATCTTATACTGATTTTAGGGGTAAAAACTGTATTTTAGCATTTTATTATTAGTATTAAGGAAGAGGGTCGGAGTCATTGTTAACCTTCAGCAGTGTATTTTTACACACTTTGTAACTGCAGATAGCACTGATAGTGGTGTAAACAAGCGAGCTGCTGGGCATCTTTTCTCCGTTATGTTCTGTAACACAGGAAACATCCTGACACCAAGATGAATAATACAAGCCTGTAATAACAGCCAATCATTAAGCCAGTCAGACTCAGCCGATGTGAATGCAAGACTAACGTGTGCTGGTTACTTTCAGCAAGACATTTTAAGGACTTCCTGCTATGATACTCGCAGTTCTCACACTGGATCACGCTGGTCACACTTTGTATATCAGTTCGATTTATTGCATAAATGCTTGCTTAAACTTAGAGTACAATGTGTGAAGGAGAGATGAGAAACACCTTATTATTTACATGTGGAGTTCAGATTTGGGCCCAGACTGTCAAGTCAGGGCTGTGTGCAGGCAGGAGTGGTGGTAAGGAGGACCCAAAGTGCAGACGCTCAGAGGCAAGAGCGTACTTCAAAACAGCTTTAATGCTAAACTCAAAAAGTACCAAAACTGAGAATCCAAAATAAACACGGCCGGACGGACAGACAGACGAGAGTAGATCACGACCAGGACGGAAGAAAACACAGGCATCCTAACACAGAGAGATTTATTAGCTCAGCTGTTTAACCCTCTCGAGGCGGGCGTCGCCGATTTGCAACAGTTAAAAACTAACAACCTGATTACCCCACATACATATTTTATGAGTTTGCTGTACTCAGAAGTACCACTGCAGGACTTGGTTGTGCATTAGCAACAAAAAGTTTAATTTGAGCCTGAGAGGGTTAATAGAGGGTGTACTGCAGTATTTAAGAGGGACCAGAGAAAAAAGGTACTTGGTGTTGTAGGGATTTGGTGGTTTCAGCCCAGATGATACTCTTCTGTTGCACCACACACACCAGCAAAAACAAAAATGCTAAACAAAATAATGTGGTGCAGCGACACAGGGCTATGACACAAACTCACGTTTCTAAATGTAAACAGCTACTCGACCTCCAAATTTCTGCTTCAAACACCGACTCTCTGATGCCATGCTTCCTGATGGAGCCGACAGCGAAGGCTCCCCTCGATGCAATTTGTGTGCAAGTCAGCAGTCTGCAATTACCTGCCATCTTTCACCACGAGGGGCCACACCGTGGCCTTGATGTCAGTCAAAAGGATCATTTCATGTGGAGATCTGAGACCTTTGACACAAACACATGTGTCCTTATAGCAGGTCTCTCTGACCCTGCTTGCTTCTACAGTGTCTCACACACGCATGTACTGTGTGCGACGCTGTCATGTTGTCATGATGACTATAAAGGACTGAATAAGTCAGAGGAAGCTGCTCTGCTCTGTTTGGCTTCCTGTTCTTTGCTCTGCTTCTGACAGGAAGGCGGTCACAAATCATGAAATAAACCAGCTGGAAAGAAAAAAGTGGCCATGCAGAGTATTCGCGTTTTGCATGAAAGGCAGTCATGTCATTAAGTAAATCTGTAGCGACAGGCATGTACGTGAAGAGAAATGGGACCGCACACCAAAAACTGCCCCATCATGTTTACTGTGTACATAAATAGGACAGGAACTTGTAAGCCGTATGGCTGCACACCACACAACTGTGCATCCAAAACTTACATTCCCAAATTCCCAGTTATTTCCAGACAGGACTTACAACATCCTGCTGATATCCCAGCTGCACATGAGACTTACCACACAAATGGTGTGAGAAACAACACAACACTGCAAACTGTTACACCCCGTTTAGCGACACTGCAGTCAATTTACCTGTGACACGCACTGCAAACAATTCGGGTCTCAGTACAGCTGGGAAGCAGCGCTATGCATGACCTGTAATCTGGAATATAAAGGGAAGTGGCACAATCAAATAAACAAAAAACAAAGAAGGAGGTTAGTCCGCCCTTACACAACTCACTCACAATCAATACCCGCCTTCACGGCTGGACGAACTAACCAAAACAAAATTCCAAATCAATCAAAAGAACGAACAAAAAAGGACAGCAGAGACAGCACAGCTGAACAACACAAACAACATTATGGAATAAAATATTACCCAATAAAATATCAATTTTGTGAAACCATTCAAAGTCAAAGCTAAAACACACACTCAATATACCTACAATATTGATCCGTCTCCCTGCGCGCAGTCGATCGAGGGCTTGATCAATTCTTCTATTAAAACTCGTGGTCACACTACAAAAGTCCAGCGACACGCATTAAAAACGGGCACCTACAATAACAAATTATCCAAACAAAATGGCAAAAGTCTCTTACCGACAGTATGCCCACTCGCACCCGAGTGAATTAATCACTCTTCTGTTTTTTCCACAGAAGAGTGCTGACCTCACCCCACACACCCACTACCTTTTCATAGCTCTTCAGCCAATCACCTGGCAGAGAGCAACAAACTGCCAGGTGACACGTGTTACAATCGGTTTTCTTAAAGCCTCTTTGAAGTGTTTATAGGTCTGCTACCATAATAAATAAACACAATTCAACAGTTTCCTTATCATTAGTAGTCTTGCCGTTAATTACATTACAGTAAGCTGTCGTATTCAAGGGTTATTGCAAAACAACACAAACTCTGGTTGATTAAACTAATTGATGGCAAACAAACATGTATTTAAAAGGTTCCCAGTACAGGCTTTGATTTCCTGTCAGAAGAAATGTTAGAAAATGCTCCAGGAAGCAAACTCCCACATTACACTGACAGCCTTCGGTCTGCTGATTGAAGGGTGCAAATATCATCCTGATAGAGTTCCTTAAGTCCAACTCTGTCAAGGAAAGGTGAACATTTTGTGTGTTTCTGATCGTCTTAGAAAGAACAGACCAAGCTTAAAATATGCAAATTATTGAACGGCAGAAACAGTACTTCAGGTTTAGCTGCTGTTTTGAAGAATTAACCGATTCTGTTGAAAGAAGGTGCCAGCCGCGTGTTTCATTCTGGTCGGGTCTTCATCCATTTCCTGCAGCTGCATTTCCAGCATAAAGCATTTTTCCTCTAAACTCTGCCTTGACATGCAGATGTGATGAGTCATCAGGAGTGTGAGGTCTGTACATTACAGCACGGAAATAGGCAGACGTGACATTTCCAACAGTAGGGTGATTGCAAATTGCAAGAGCTAACTATTCACTCATTTCCCCCCTGTCACCTTCCACTCCTTCCTTCCTGTTTTCTTGAACTGTGTCCTCTCTCTCTCTCTCTGATGTGTGCAGTCAGATACCGAGTTCTGGGATAAGATGCAGGCAGAGTGGGAAGAGCTGGCTCGGCGAAACTGGCTGACGGAAAACGAGCAGGCACAGATTCCCTCCACTGTGTCTCCGTACGAGAAGGTCACTATCATTAAAATGTTACTCTCAGCGCGCACGCAGATTCGTCCTGATGACAGTGATGCAGGAATATGCAGAACTGCGTGTGCGCCTAGAGTGAAAGTGTGCAGTATGTTTACATCTGACATCTATAAAAACCTGAAACCAAATATAGTTTTATCAGCCTTTGTAGATCAACATTTAAAATATCTGAGCTATTTATTGTCTTCCACGTTGATTTAGTGTCCAATTCTGTATTTATCCATGTGTGACTGTCAGAATTTATGCAGCCATAAAATGAACCTGTGCTAATATTCTCACAATGCGCATGAGGGAAGATTTATGATTAGTAAGTGGCCTTGAAGTCTCAAAGTGATGAATGAGTGAGCAACGGAGGGATTTTAGGAACAGGCGTGATTAATGGAGGCTTGTCACCCTGAGGTTAACGGTCAACTATCAGAGACTTTAAGGTTACTGTAATGCACCGAGCTTTGTGGATCCAGAACTTTTATATATGTGAATGGGTTTTAAAAATGAGGAATGACGTGTAAACTAGTGTTAAACGACTCCGTGTTGAATGTGAAGCCTTTGGTCTCAGTCACACATACCTGGTAAGCACTAGTATCCATGCAAAGATGAGTATTCCTCTAGTGGTTGCCAGTAGTTACTGGAGGTCGCTTGCCGTCGCTGTGAAACTGATTCTTAAAGACCAGCCAGTGATGCCATCACTACCAGTTACTATACTGTCGCTTAGCATTAGCTGATAACAGTGGTCACCTCCAGTTTGTGTGGAAGATACCTAATTGTCTGCAAGCACTGGCTAACTACTGGCTAAGTGATTGTGAACCTGTGACGTGTAACCTGTCAAACTTTCAAGTTTCACTAGCTAGGAGGCCAATTAGGGAGTCTATGCAGACAAGTGGCTTCTTCCATGTAAGCTCCAGGCGACCGTGGCAACCTGCTAGTGACCAAAGAATTTAAATAGAAGTTTCCAGCAACATAGCCAACACTCATTAGCCAGGTTGTTGGGGAATATGGATTTTTTTTCACCTAGAGTCAGCTGCCGGGTGAATGCTGTGCCACAAAGGGATGAGGTGGTCTCTAGGTCTGTTTGACCGATTCCCTATTGTGTATGAGAAGAGTGACAATATGAAAACCCAAGAGTGAAACAGCGAGTAAAGCTAAAGCTGCTTATTTTATTGAAAGCAGCACAGATAATTAAAGTCTAAGAGTCTAAAAATATGCCATTCTGAAGAAGAAACATACAAAAAAAAAAAGTAATAATTTAGTTGTATTTATCTTTCTGGTTCACGCCAGACTGATCAACACTACTTGTTAATGTGTTGTGATGCAATGTAACAACGCCTGCACACTGACCTGCATGTTTACCGCATCACAATGACGTTTTCCCGAGTTTCAGAGGACATGAGCACATGTCTGAGCATCACCCACCAGCTGACCTTCTTATGCCAGGAAATCATGTGAGATCAGACTTGTGGGCTTTCTGTATTGATCCCAGCGTAGCGCTCGTTCTTAAGGAAAAATCTGTTTCAAAGTCATCGTGCTCAAAAGCACGCAACACACCAGGGTAATCACAGTTTGAAAATGCAAAGTTTAACATTTAAAGAGAGCAGACAAACCCTGGGGAGCTCAGTCCAGGTTTGATGTGAAGGAGAAAAGATCAATTCCTGCTCCTGCAGTTTTGCTTAAATATACAACTGCACAGGACACTTGGTTTGCAATGGAATAATAGAAGAGTGAAACTGACGTTGCCACTGTGCTTGTTTTTATCTTTTCTTCTTGCTGATAGGGTTACTACTTCCACACAGATAATCCTTATAAGGACTTGCCTAATGCATTCGAAGAGGGACTGAAGAAATCCCGAGAGGGCGATTTGCCAAACGCTGTGCTTTTGCTTGAAGCAGCTGTCCTACAGGACCCTCACGATTCAGAGGTGAATTCTGCTAATATACACATGCACAGAGCTGTCAACACACACTGTTTACCCAGTCAAGTCAGTAGCAGAGCTATTCATATTTACAGACATTTGTATACTTTTAGAGTACAAATGGCCGATAAAACTGCAGCCTTACGCCGGCTAACTGGACTGGATCACTGAGGCTTTCATTGCAAAGCTATGGCTAAATCCTCCCCTGCTACAGAGGAAGAATGCCTCACTGACCAGCTGATTTGGTAGGCAGCACCCACAGGCTCAATGCTGATTGCCTGTAGAGGTCAGGGGATTTTTTCCCTTTTAAAAATAGTTGTTTACTGTAGCAAAAAAATACTCAACTTGCACTTGATGAGAATTTCCATTTGCCCAGTGAGATGAACAATAGCTCATTCTCCTTTTTGTATTCCTCCCATTTCAATGGAGTGACCTCTTTGCGAGCTGAAAGAGCAAAGCCTTCATTCAAAGTACTTCGGAATCCCCTGGAATATACAGAAATGTGCCAGTTATTCCGAGGAGAGGATTATCCCACGGTATATGGAACTAATACGATTCCAAATTTCCTTGTAGGGCACGTAGCGGCTTATTGGCCGACTGCGAAGACCTCTGAATCATTCAGAAATCATTTGGCGCCTGGTTTCAAAGAGCTGAACAAAAAAAGCATGTAGAGAGATTAGAACAGGTTATTAAATGTGCCCTTACACACACATCATACAGTGGGACTAATCTCATAATCTGGATTGGATTTCAGGTTCGTTATATCATTGTCTGGCCTCTTGTGTTGATGAAGGCCCTAATTCAAGTCAGTGTCGTCCCTCTAACACATAAACATATTCCAATTAAAGAGGACAGCAAGTCATTTAAAGCTGTGAGATAATGATCTGCTCAGCTGAGCAGCAGAAGGGGATGATAATCAGCTGCTTTGGGCAACGATGAGACAACCCCCAAAACAGGAATGCTTTTTTTCCTTCTTGTTTTCACTAGTTTTGCATTTGGCTAGGGTCAGTGTTACTACTGGTAGCATGAGGTAATACCTGGACCCTACAGAGGTTGGTAGTAACTCCTCCAGGAAGGCTCATCAGTACGTACCATTGCAAGGAGGTTATCTGTGTCTACCAGCACAGCCTCGAGAGAATGGGGGAGATTGGGGTGTGCCAAGTTACACAGGAAATGGGCAGAAAATGAGGGGCAAGAGGACTTCTGGAAGAGATGAATCCAAATTTGAAATATTTGGTTCAAAGTGTTGACAGTATGTATGGAGGAGCAGCCCTGAGTGTCTACAGCCAACTTTTAAACACGGTGGAGGCACAATCGTGGATGCAGTTACCTTCACATTTTGATCCACTGTATATCATCTATAAAGCATCTGATTGGCAGGGGCTTCATGTTTCAGCATGACAGCGATGCCAAACACGATGCCAAACAATGCAGTAAATGCATACCTGGATAGGTCCCATCGCGGTTACACACAAAAGAAACTATATTTATTATTAAAGTATGCTCTTTTTCAGTTTTACTACATAATATCTGATGGTGTCTGAGGACAATAGTCCAAATAAAACACTGTCAGTCTTAATCATCACTGCATATACCCCAGTTGTACTTCCTTAAAATTAGCTGGAGCCAGACAACAGCCGTGGCAGCATAGGCTGTACACTGTTTCCACCGTGTGTTTTTTACTCTTTGTTCTTTACCTGTTTGTATTGTTTTGATGCAGGCCTGGCAAGTCCTGGGGACCACCCAGGCTGAAAATGAGAACGAGCAGGCAGCGATTGTCTCCCTCCAGAGGTAATGACAAACAACTGCATTCAGTTCCCATTTAAAATCAAAAAACGCTCGCAGACATTGGAGTCAGTCAGCTGTTGCTGCTTGGGAACACCATATGTTTGCACAAGTGGGACACTGTGGAAATATCATGTGAAAAGATGAAGCCCAGCACGTGAAATTTGCCTGCGAGGTTTCACTGAACTGTTTAACAGCAGTAGGTTCAGCGAGAACAAAACCAAGTCATAACTATATGCCGATGTTAAAACAGTATTATAAGAAGAACACCATCACAGTTTTGTTCAGTTATCCTTAGATGGAGATGGGAAGAGCAGGCTCTGGGAGTTTTATTCTTAAAACAGAGACACCCCACATGGATGGTGATAGCACAGAGCACGTTTATGAGCAGAAGCCTCAATGGGAGGTGGCCCACTTTCATTCAAACTGGTGAAGCCGGAAATGACACCTTTCTGGGAATGTGAGTGCTGACAACAGAAAACACAAGAGATTCAGCAGAAAGTGTTCTTCCTTCAGATATGGTCCATTTTTCAGAAGAAAGAAACAAGACTAGGAAAATGTGATCGCTGTTAGACGTGGATTACAAACGGTGTCCGCTGTCATGCAGAATATCTTAGTTGGCCTGAGATTCCTGCGGTCCAGCAGAGTCCTACACGCTCCTTCTGTGGTTTGAATGTCTGTGTTATGTAATGGCTCCATCTGCGAAGGCTCTTTTTGTATGAAGTGAGATTAAATGTTTTTAGCTTGTGGTTACAGTGGCATCGTTTCAGATTCACAACACTGCTGTATTCTCTTTTTTATCTGTTTGTGGAATAATGTCATATGCTTAACTTTGTTTTGCCATGTTTATGCTTTAATTCAGAAAATGTCTTCTTTGATACAAAGGCTACACCTACAGTACTGCTATTTGAAATAAAGCAATTAAGATGTGATCGAAGGGCAGACTTTAAGCTATGACTCGAAAACCGTATCACATTAACTGTTTTTTTATGCAAAGTCCATTTTCAGACAGGTGACTGAAAGGTGGGTTTTTGACGAGGTGAGACCCGTTCCCTTGTTATTCGATGACAAATTAAGCAGATGAAAGATCTGATTCCAATTGTTTACCTTCTGTTTAGTAGCTGTTTGCTGGAAACTGCCAAAAAGATGAGACGTTATATGTAAAGTTCATCATTAGGCTGGAAAACAAAATAAACATAGAAAGGCCAGTTCATGCCTTACTCTAAGAAAATCACAGAGGGCCTGGAAGAGCACAAAGTAGAGCAGAATTGTTGATGCAAATGATGCAAAGAGAAAAGCACGCCAAACCAGAGAAATGAAGCAAACCACATCGTCCGTCAAACACAGTGGAGGCTGTGCTATGGCACGGGCATGTGTGGGTCACAACTGTTTATTGATGGTGTGACTGCTGATAGAGGTAACAGGATGCACTGTGAAGTGTACAAGGCTATACCCTCTGCTAAATGGTGCTAAACTGATCAGAAAGGATTTCACAGTGCACACCAATAATAAGAAGCATACTGCACATAGCAAGGCAAACATGGCCGACTCAGTCACCGGCTTTCAACCAACAGATCGTGCTCTTTAGTTACTGAAGAGAAAACTGGATACAGAGAGATCCCAAAAAGTAACAACAGTAGGAGGCTGAAGGCCTGGCAGATCATCTCAAGGGCGGAAACACAGCATTTGGTGATGTCCATGAACAGTTGTCGAGGTACAGGCCGTCAAAATCTGCAAATTGTGTCTGACGGTCTAATTATTTTTAAGCCTATAAAAATGGGGGACTAAGTATAAAGATGTCTATAATTCCTAAACAGTTTCGTATTTTTGTTAAACGCCTTGAAGTCAAGTCTGCACTTTGATCACACCTTAATTGTTCGATTAAAATCCACTATGTACGGAGGCAAACAATGCAACACTGTGTGAGTATTTATGGGCCTAACTTTATATGCAGTGAACGTCAGTGTCCTGAACCAGGGTTTACGTCATTTGCAGTGGGACTGAAATAATTTGGTTTGTGCGAGATTAGGATGGTTTTAAGGAAGCTGGCACATCAACTGTAGCAAATCTGGCTAAAAAATTATCTTGTTGAAAGCTAAATCTCGTTTTGGCCTCCCCTTTAGTCTTTCAACTAATCCAAGTCGTTCATCCAACACTGTTCTGTTCTTCTTCCCTTTTCAATTATGAAGTGCCAGCACAGTGGCAAGCGTCCACGTGATATAACCGGTGATATAACTTCAGCAATTACTACAAACATACTTTCCGTCTCTGGAACAACCACCCATGCCGTTTTGCCTAAGTGCAAAGCTAATTCAAATCATCAGCTGTGGGTAGCATGCAAACACGACTCTCTGCAGCAGAGACGGAGCAGGAGAAGTGTTGCTCGTTCGCTCTGGCCCAGAAATCATTAGCCTTGGCCTGATGTTCCTCTGCTTTGGCCTGTCCCAATTAATGCTTGTCAAATCTAGATTTCTCTTTGAAGTGAACACCTTACTTGATTTCTCTTCTCCCGTGAACGAATCGTGTCTCCATCCAGGTGTTTGGAGCTCCACCCAAACAACCTTATAGCCCTCTTGGCTCTGGCAGTGAGCCTGACCAACACTGGTATGCGCCATGATGCCTGTGAGGCCCTCCTCCGCTGGCTGAGACACAATCCCAAGTACAAGCATCTTGTCAAAGGCAAGACTCATCTAACGGGATCTCCAAACTCCCAGCGCAGGATGTCTCATGCTCCCAACCTGGGCAGACATGAAAGGTAGAGTATTTAAACTCTTTAGACCTAATTAAAAGGATCACTACAGCATAAGAAAACCTGCAGTCTCTTGTTTGCCACTTTATTAAAGATGGACGGATGTCTCGTATGTTGGCTTTGTACACATATCAGAGGCTGCAGCAAGTCAAAGGTGTTGTTGATGAAGTGGAAAGCAACATGTAGCTGTGCAGGTTTCTTAAACTTGTAGCTGTTAACAATTACTAAACCAAGTTTAAGACATTTCACTTTAAAATCTGGTCCTGGGTGTTTGTTTTGTACACTAATACACTGATTATTTAACAATAATTGGCTATTATTTTGCTATCTGTCTGTTTTCTTCCACCTCTCTAATTCAGAGTCACAAGGAGAAGGGTTATCTCAACTATTATAAGCTACAACCCGGACAGGTTGGTGTGTGTTTAAAGGGCTAACAGAGAGAGACAGACAAGCATTCACACCTGCAATGCTAACCACAACACATACCTTCAGGACAGGCATGTGGACGTTAACCTGCAAGGAAAGAAGGGTGTTGGTACTAGCAGTTAACATTAGCCACACATCAGTTTTTCCTTCTATTTATAACATTATAACATACTGAATTTGTGTGTTTTTTTAATTCAACAATAAATATCACGTGCTGGGAATATTTTTAATTCTAGCAAATATGAATGACAAAATCCTTCTTCCACAGATTCCTGGTTCCTTCTTTCCTAATAGCAATTGTTGCCACAGCTGACGATGCTGTGGCAGACGGGCAGTTTGACGTGTGCTTACACTCCGTTGCAACATTATAGCAGACGGCTTCATTCATTTGGCTGGCTTATCTTTATTATTGGGATTGTTCGTGTCTCTAATATAAAATATATGCACAGCCAAAAAAATAAAAGGAAGACACTGAAACTGTCAATAGGAAACAAACAATCATGCTAGATATCTATACTGACATGGACTGGGTAATGAAAGGATGCTGAGATGGTGCTCAGAGTGGGCCCCAAGAGTAGCTGACAACAAAGGGGCGTGCTCCTGGTGAGGTAACTGATGGCGTCCTGGAGGAGCTCCTCCCAGATCTGGACCAGACTATCGCTGAGCTCCTGGACAGTTGGAGTTGCAGCCTGGCGGCTTCGGATAGACAGAAACAGAAAGTTTCAGATGTGTTTTATTGGATTTGACTTCTGTTGTTAAAACTGGTAAAATTACGATTCCAGGATTTGTTAATACTCTCGTATATGTACTTGTGAAATGTAGTACTGGTGACACTGGTAGTGGCAGTAATACTGGTGAGATGGTAGACGGAGGGTTACAGTACATGTGTGGACCTTGTTAAATTACTTTGTTAAGTGCGTGCTGTCTGCAATATTTTAAGTCGTATAATTGAGGTTGTTTGGTATATCTGATCTGAAAGACCTAATTCCACTCCCGAGGTAAAGTAGCGCTTTATCAAATCATTAATCGTCTAGTCAGTGTGAAGAGACACAGTTACAGCCCAATTACTGCGGTCTCCCCTCTAGTCCACGGAATAACATCCCTTTAAATTTTTGCTGCTCACCTCATCCCTCATTTTCTATCCCTTCCTTTTATCGCTCTGCTAAGGCTCGCGTCACAGTTTTCAGATACATGCACTGCTAAATATTAGACCACAGCTTCACTCATGTTTACAAACATCAGTGAACATGTTTACAAACTGTTTACAAACAGAAATTCATTCTTTCCATACGACCGGCCTGGTTTCCAGTTTTCCTCTCTGTACCGCCCCCATCATTCCCCCGGCTGCCTCTCATCATGTTACGCTGTGAATAAAAGTCCAGTGCACATCATGGCCCTGCAGTCTTATGCGTGCTTACTCAGCAGCCTTAAGTCACACTAATCCTTATCTCAATTTTGTGTGTGTGTGTGTGTGTGTGTGTGTCCACAGCTCCCTGCTACCAGAGGTCAAGGAGCTCTACCTGGAAGCAGTTCAGCAGAACTCTGACAGCATCGACCCAGATTTGCAGACGGGCCTCGGGGTGCTTTACAACCTCAGCGGAGAGTTTAACAAAGCCGTGGAGGCCTTCAACACGGCTTTGTCAGTGCGGCCCGAGGTAGACACACAGCCCTACGCACTACACACAGGGGCACGGTTTAATATGCATGGTTCTCCAAAAAGATGACTTTAGGCTGACACTTTACCATATACCAGTCAACAACTTAGCAGCTTTGTTAGTTAGGCTCTACTTATCAAGTATAGTTTTTAAAAGAGAGAAGGGAAATAAGTGATAATCCAAACACGGCTCATAACACATGAACAGCTGGCACTGCATTAATGCACCAATGTCAACGGCTTTCATACAACAGTGGATCGGTTGCTCACATATTACATCCATGTTACAGCACAACAGTGGGTTTTCTGTTGTCGTGGTGTTACGGCCCTAGCAGGGCCTCCTCCTGAAGATGCCTGTGTGGGCGTGTCCCACCACCTCTTCTGCCTGAGGTGCCACCTTTCCCTTTTACACAGCTGACTCGCGTCAGTAATCAAGGAGATTTAAGCCCAGGGAAAGGTGAGCTCTGGGCCAGAGTGCCAGTAGTGTGGTTACAGCTTGTGAGCTGAGTGCTTGTTGTGTTTGCAGCTAGTGAGCTGCTCTTTCTTTTTGGCTTACGTTTTACTTTATTGATAAGGTATGTAATTTAGACTTAGACTTTAGACTTAGTGGTCTTAGTGTTTCAGAAACTGCTGATCTGCTTTCACACACAATCATCATCTCTCAGGTTTAGAAAGAATGATTCAAAAAAAGAGAAACTTGGTGAAAATCCTTCCTTGGTGTCAGCGGTCAGTCAAAAATAGCTTCCAGCTGATAGGAAGCCAACAGTAACTCAAATATGGCACCAGTTACCACAGTGGGTGAGCAGGCGATCGTATGTCTTCCCTGTCTTTCTCTGCTTTCCTGTCTAGTTCCATTATTGTAATCAAATAAAGGCAAATGCCAAAAAAATAACCAGTTATTACAGGCAGTGTATAAAAAGAGCATCTCTGAGTGCACAGTGCAGCAGCAGAAGACCACACTGTCTGCCCCGCCTGCTTAAAACAGGAAACTGAGGCTACAGTTTACATGGATAATACAAGACTGGAAAAATGTTGCTTGATTCAATGAGTCTCATATTCTGCAGCAACAATCGCTTCATCCGGCTTCGCATCAATAGTTCAGGCTGTTGGTGTTAGAGTGGTGCTGGGTACAGTATCTGGAGAAGCGGCCCCTTTTGTGCGCCACGGACCAGTTTAATGTCGGACCATATTTTCACGGGCCGGCCTTTAAGGTGTGGCGGATAAATACAACAAAATAAAATGATACAACCGAGACAAAAACTGTGGCGCTTTGTAAATATAATAATAAAAGCGAATTCACTGTGTAATTGTGTAACTTTATTAGCAGCGTCCCCCTGAACAACAGCGAGAGTAACATCCCCCTCTCTGTTACTATGGTAACGCGTAAACGTTTCTTTCAAAATAAGACGCACAACTTCAACACGGGAAAGACCCAGGGAACTGAAAACTGAAACCTCAAGCCTCGCAGCCCGGTATCAAACGAGCGGTCCGTGGCCCGGGGGTTGGGGACCGCTGATCCAGCGCACTTTGGGCCTCTTAGTACCGACCGGTCAGTATTTAAACACCACAGCCGACCTGAGTATTGTTGCTGAATGTGTCCATCCCTCTGCTGACAGCAGAATAGCACACTACGTCCCATGGATCAGATCAAACTGGTTTCTTGAACATGACACTGAAGTCTCTGTACGGCCACCACAGTCACCAGATCCCAGTCCAGCAGAGCATCTCTGGGATGTGGTGGAACGCAGATAAATCTGCAGCAGCTGTGTGTGTTGGTTGTGTGTGTGTGTTATTATCGTGCTGATGTGAACCCTTCAGGAATGTTTCCTGTGAGCGTGTGCTGTGCTTTCTAATACTGTACATACTGTAAGAGCCAGACTTCCAAACACACGCAGCAGACACGAAGCCCCAAAGCATAGCGAGGATGAGCCACGATATCAAGGGAG
Organism: Maylandia zebra; assembly: GCF_041146795.1. Taxonomy (NCBI): domain Eukaryota; kingdom Metazoa; phylum Chordata; class Actinopteri; order Cichliformes; family Cichlidae; genus Maylandia; species Maylandia zebra. Next base: position 687,320 of record NC_135188.1, on the reverse strand, counting down.
AGCTTGTGCAAACAGATGCAGTGAGGCACAGCAAACTGTCACAGCAATATGCGAACTGTCGCGCTGCCAAATCTGGCCTGGTGAACTCCTGACTGGCACACATATGCTCTCGCTTGTGATCCAGCACAACGGTTGAGCAAGACGCAATCCGCACACACATACACAAAAACACACATAATTACGCAGAGAGCTAAAAATAATCTCAGATGCATGCATATTCACTCCACTAGAACACACAGGCATGCGACAGATAAAATGGACACGCACGCAAATACAACCAAGAACTTTTCTACCATTTCTCTGTATGCAAATGAGCTCCATCCTCCCAGCACTGTCCCAGGCCGGCATGAATATTACTCACTGTTAAATCCAGCCTCCCGCATTTGACTTGGTAATATCAGGTCCCCTGCTGGAAAAATAGCTCTGAACACAAAGGGAGATAATTATACCCCAGTGCTGGGCTTAGCCAGAGATGAAGGATCCCTGTAACAGACCATGACCTCTGTATGTGCCTGTCTACCTGCAGGTGGGAAACAACAGCAAGGACATCCTTTGTGATATAACTCAGCTATCCTTAAATTACCCTTCTTGAGTTACTTTTAACCAGGGGAGATGTTACAATGCTCCAAAACAGCCCCTTGTTATTTAGGTCTCTAAAGAAAGACTGCTTTGTCACGCTGTCACTGCAGATGGAAGGCCATGTGATGCGCAGCAGCCCAGATTATCCAAGTCCTAATTAGTCCATCTATTGTATTAAAGACACTGCAAGCTGATTTTTAGGTCCTTCAAAGGTGGACAGCGTTTAAGCCTTGAATAATTAAATAATAATTGAAGCGATGTCGCTGATGAGTTTTAAATTGCACTAAATGACTGAATGCAAGTCTTGAGTATGTTGGTTATTTAGGCTGGCAGCATCTGACACCACACTGAGCTGTACCAAACCTTCACTACCTGACATTTCCTATTCCTCAATCAACCGATGACTCGCACTCTTGTGCAGGACTACTTGTTGTGGAACCGCCTCGGGGCCACGCTGGCGAATGGAGATCGAAGCGAGGAGGCGGTGGAGGCTTACACAAGAGCCCTGGAGCTGCAGCCGGGGTTTATCCGGTCCCGCTACAACCTGGGCATCAGCTGTATTAACCTGGGGGCACACAGGTGAGTGATCTGTGAGTGGGATAGCATTTCTATTCTTTTTGCGTAATGCAGTGGAGTAGAATTAATAAGCATAACAGCCAAAGTGTAGGTCAGAAAGGGCAGCAGTTGAAGTAAGACAATGCACAGAGTTAATATGTGAGTTTTCATAAATGCCAAATAAAAGCATGACATCTTCACACTGAGAAGGCTGCAGACGATATTGGCTCAAAAATCAAAATGTGGCTGATTAATTTCCTGTTGATAGATTTATTATTGCAGCTCGAATCTAAATTGCAAAATGTGTGACTTGGTGCACAAGATCTCTTCTTATGAATCATTTATCTCGTGTGGTGAGTGGAATACTGTCTGCACATATCAATTCTGCTCATGATACCAATCATATGCATTCATATGAGTTTTAATATGTACCTGCCAGACAACACCCAAAAGGCAAATGCTTATCCACAAACAGAAAATATTCAGATTGAAGCTACTATCAGCGTAGAAATACAAGCAGCAGCACACAACCAGAAATCTGACATGAGCAGACATCAAGACATATCCAAACTCAGCCAGTTACACTCAGAGATGGGCAGTAACGCGTTACATGATGAGTAAGTAAGGGATTACTATTGCAAATTACTATTACTATTACTATTGCAAAAACGGTAATTAGATTACAGTTACTTTCCCGTATGAAACGCTGCGTTACTGCGTTACTGAAACCCTGATTTTTTTGCGAGAATGTCTCATGACAGCGACGTTCGTGACAACAGCTGTGTGCAGATCAACAGTGGATCATATCTCGAGTGCAGAGAGAGTATGAGCGTGCAGCGTTTAAAGCGTGGAAGTACTGACCTTACTTTGAGTTTGATTCCATAAAAAGTGACAAAAACATTAGTGTCCGCTGTGCGTGGGAAGAAAACTTCTTTTTACAGCGAAAAAAACCCCTAAACTTCCAAACAAGCACCGAGTAGCTACAACGTGATGGGAAACTCACAGAGAAACTCGCGGATTCTTCCACTGACCGCGGCACACCTGCACCAGGGTAAACCTCCGCCTACCCCACTCCTGCTTTACAGGTGAAAATAGAGCAACAGGACCGCTGAGTCTTTGATTTTATTTATTTTCTGCTGTGTTTTACTTGCATCTATTTGAAAGACTGAGTGTAAACACACAAAATACTTTATTTTGTGTGGAATGTGCAGAAAATAGGTTTAAATGTTAAACTCATTTCTTCCAGTCAGAGAATGTTGCAGATAATTAAATTTTTGCTTGATGCATAAAGTTAAAAGATTAAAACTAATAAAACAAGTTTTAAAAAGAGACTTTTCCATTTGATTACATTTTGTATGATGGATTATGCAGAAAAAGTAGAATTGGGCTGAAAGATCTATCGCTTTATCACCTCTTCAGGTTGTAAATCGTGTTTTTAAAACGTAACTAAGTAACTGAGTAATTAGTTACTTTTGAAAATAAGTAATCAGTAAAGTAATGTGATTACTTTTGGGGGAAAGTAATCAGTAATTAGTTACTGATTACTTTTTTCAAGTAACTTGACCAACACTAGACAGCTGTCAGTGGCCGAAGTAAATAAATAGCATAGACACTAACAAAATAAAAGCATAGAAATAGTCATAGAAACAACAGGACTTCATGTAAATTTACTCTAGTTCAAATGAGTAAGTTTTCTAAACCTTACCACTAAAACGCAAGAAATGCCTTGACGTTGAGGTAGCTTTAAATGTCTGCACAGTTGCCTTAATGCAACCACACAGGTCCTGTTAGTTTGGCAGGTGAGACATCTGCTTGAGACGTCTCGCAGAGTGATCAAGTGCAGTAAGGTTTGTTATGTTTTGGCCTTTTTGTTTATATTCTTGTTGTGCAAAATAAGTTGGTCTCGTCTTCCTCCCCTCACCCCAACCGACTGGGCGGGCCTCTCCCTGAGCCTGGATTTGTCCAAGGTTTCTTCCTGTTTGATGGCAGCAACATTTCTCAGGGTCATCTTTACCACTGTGTAGTATCGCCTCTTCTTTTAACAACAGTCTGTACGTGTCTCAGAACTGAGGAGACCAGCTGATGGAATTTTGTGATGCAATGACTTGCTTTTATTCCTTCTTCCCCAGAGAGGCGGCCAGCAACTTCCTGACTGCCTTAAGCCTTCAGAGGAAAAGCCGGAGTCGCCAGCAGTCCCACCAGGTGATGTCTGGAAACATCTGGGCGGCTTTGAGGATAGCTTTATCCATGATGGACCAGCCTGAACTCTTCCAGGCTGCAAATATCGGCGACTTGGATCATCTCATGCGGGCCTTCAACTTAGACATTTGACGACCAGGAGGCAGTAATGCTAACATCTGCCCCCTCTTCACTTACTATCTGATTTCTACCCAACAGCCAAAAGTCCAAAGTGCACAGTCAGAATGGACTGATGGACGTCAGAGACAACAGTGTATTTTTATGCACGTCCAAATTAACTACAGTCGTCAAAGCTATTATATTTTTCACCCAAGTACCTCGGAGCAGTTCTGGGGACAGGTTCTTCCAAGGGTTTGAAGGGACTGCTCTGTGTTGGATTTGCACTGTAATTTGTGATTTCCCTGAAGAGCACAAGGACGGGCAAAGATTGTACGAGCAATGCCTTAGAGGACACATCAATTAAAAACTGACTCATCCAGCGGAACAGAGCCGGCAGAGACGGACGGTTGTACGAGCCTGATAGAGCAGACCTCACAGGCCATTTTCAAAGAAAAGAGAGGAAAAAACATTTGACTCCTGAAGGATGGATTTAGTGAGCAAATGACAAAGACTGCAGCGTATAACCTGGAACTCCAAGCTCTGTTCCTGGCTTATTTTCATCCTTTCAATGGGAAAATAATGATACTGCATGAATAAGCATTTTCATAACTGGATTCTTGTTTCAAATTAACATACTTTTAGAGGTTTTCCCTTTGCACATCAGATAAACAGATATAACTTCCTCAGTCCGAGTGGAATGTGCAAGCCTTACTCAAAAGCATGCGACCAACAATATTTATTTATACTATTTTTATGAAAACAGAAAAAACCCACACTAAGCCATTTTCAGACTAGTTTCATTTTCTTAAATAACTGCTGTCTTTTGAACTTGAAAGCTTTCTGAACCACTAATTTTTGTTTCGCTCGGTTTTTCTCTCCTTTCTTTTGGCTCCTAGCTCCTCTTTGTTCCCTTTAAGCTGACTGCAGAAACACAGAAAAGCTATAAAACCTTCATTAGTCTTTTCAAACTTTAGCATATGAAAACGTTATTCTTAACAAGTCTAAAAATATCTCTTTTTATCTTCTTCTGCTAGTTCTGGGATGGCTTCAGAGTTACTAATGACTACTGTACACATTATTCAGTCCTTTTTTATTTTTGCTGACCTGACTCAGTTTGTTTTCTGTTGTCAGTATCTGCTGACGCCGTCACTGGTGTCTTTGCTGCTCCTCCAAAGACAGCAAGGCTCATGCATTTAATAGTCATAATGCATGATTTGAATATTTACGTAAGCTTGGGCAGAATGCTGCACATGTATGATGAACGCTGTTCGTTTCACCACACACTTCAAATCACATCAGGTTGATGTTCAAACTCGAGATGGTTATGCATCTGCAGAAAACATGATTGTGTAAATACAGTGACTCTCCTGCTGCAGGACGAAAGCTTTTCCTTAGACATACTTTTTAGCTGACAGCTTCACTTGCATCACTGCTGCTAGTTTGAAAGTCACTCTCTGAAGTGAATACCCTGTACCTCGCTGTGCAACAGAGTAAATGATAGATAATCTTCTGTACTGCATAGCTCAGCACATTCGGGTGTTTATCAGGCGTGTCCACGGTCTGAGGGTTTTTATTGTAGCTCCTATGCAAAAGGTCATGTTTTATGTTGCCATTCTGAATTGTTGCGGGTCCCCGTCTGCCTCGGCAGACTGAAAGGAAGCGTCATTTCGGTGTTTGGAAAGAAGACTATCAGGCAGAACCAGAGACCAGTGTGAGAGCCATTCATCTTCCAAACTGTACAGCCGGGGTGTCACGGTCTGTACAAGAAGAAGTGTTTCATCAGGAAGTTGCCAGAATGAAAACAAGTGTTCTCCCAGGGAGAAAGTGGTCAGAAGCTCTGACTAAAAGAAAGACTGATCGACACAAAGAGTGCAGCCTTCTGCTTTTAGAACCAGGTTGCACGGACATAAATAAATAGATCAAACACTAGACGAGAAGTCAGAGATACACAGCACATATGTGCATGCCTCTAACAGTCGGCCTCAGAGGGGAGCTAACAGCGACTTTGGCAACGAGGCCAAAGCAGGGGTGCATGCACAAATGTTTTCACGGTGGGAGACTGGACGATGATAAAAGGTATCCTTCGCTGGAACAAATCAGGTTTACATCCAGGAGTTCATGTTTGATTTCTGTTTGATTAGCATTAAATTACTGTGGAAGTCAAATTTAAGCATGCTTGTAGCTCCATACATGCCAGCGAGGGTCTGTCTGCCAGTTTGGCCCAGACTGAAAGGGGTGGCGTGAAATTTGCTTCCAGCACGTCTCCCAAAAACAAAAGTGTCACTCGGCTGGCAGAATGGGTTTAGCCCAAATAACTGCAAAGTTTGCGACGGCGCCATGAACCTGCATCGAGCTACCTTTAGAGCCATTTGGCTGTCAGCGTTTTAATATAATAAAGCTTGTGGTTAAATTCGATATGGAAGCTCTGCAATCCCTCACCTGCCTGCTTTCTTGTTCAGCCGCTGTTCTGTTCTTTAGATCATTGCCACACTTTCACACCCAGTCATAATACTCTCGTTCAATCACCTTCTTGCCTGCCTTCTTTGAGCCAATTAGCTTCCACTCTGGTTTAAATCTGTGCTCTTCATTGCTCTCCCTTTCAGACTGTCATTTGCACAACCCACCTCGTCCCCATCTCTATTTTCATGTTCACCACCACCAGCGTCTAGACTCCAGGGGGTCCTGTCCTAAATCCTATTCCTGCTGGGACAGGTAAGATGGGTCACCAGAGTCTGATCGCCAAATACATTCATTTCTTTGTCTCAACAAATCATGTTCAGTTCTTGATCTCTCCTTATTGAACACAGGAGATATAATAATAATAATAATGATAATGGATACTTTATTGATCCCCATGGGGAAATTACTTGTTTTTCTCTGCATTTGACCCATTCACTCAGTGAAGCAGTGGGCAGCCCACTAAGCAGGCGCCCGGGGAGCAGTGTGTAGGGACGGTACCTTGCTCAGGGGTACCTCAGGGTAGCCGTTAAGTGGATTCGAACCGCCGACCTTCCGATCATGGGGCGACCACTTTACCTACTGAGCTATCCCTGCCAGTATGTTATCAGTATGTTAGCATTGTCAGAGTGAGTGCTGCATTTCGCTCAAAGCTCCACTTTTAGGCTCACAGAGCAGCTAGCGTGGTAGTCCAGTGCACGACGATCCCCCTCCAGTTTTCTTTGCTAAAGCGTTAACTCAACCCTGTAGGAGGTCCCTATCAGCGAGAGGTTCTGCAGGCCAGGAGCTGTTCCACATTTTTACCTGGCATGCCTGTCCTCCCAGGTGCTCCCAGGTGTTTTACAAAATCAACTCTAGTTGTCTTATGAGGTCGCAGGCCCTCGCTCTTTTCCATTTCGTTACAGGTTACCACAGGTTCATGTTTTTTAAAGAAATCTTACATTGCTGGGCCACAACCTTCTTCTGCCGTCCACATCATTCCATAGTGCATTGAGATAGGATGCAGTTTTCTTTATTTTGCTGAACCTACTACTGTACCTTCTCAGGTGAACTGACCTAGCCTAATGCATGCACCTGTGCAACAAACTGAGGCTGTTTGCATGTTAGATCCTTTACATTTCTACTTTTTTAATGACGTTTTCATTCGTATGCATGACATACATGGAAGTGCTTTCTCTTCCGACCCCAAGAAAAGTAAATATATCATGAGGTTTCCTTGCAATATCGCTATAATGCACTTTTAAGTTCGCAAACTTTGACAAAACATGATGTATATAAACAGTATGTATTCTACACAAGATGCTTTTTCTTGCATGGAAGTGTGAGAGGCTCAAAATAACGAGTCTAAGGCACAGCACACTGCAAACACACTTCAGCTTGAATACTGGCTAATGAACTGGATAATCATAGTTATGCACAAATGTTATATTTATTACTTCTACAAATTACAAACATGTTTGTAACCACTGCAATGACCCCAACCTATAAAGCTGTCTAGCTGTTATTGCACAACTCTTTAGTGCTGAAAAGCTTTTATGTAGACTTTCACAACCTGCTGTGACCCTTTAACAGCTGTTTTTATAAGGTTTTAATGTTTGCAAGAATCACTTCATTAGTTCTGTTTACACTTAAGAAAGAGGGAGAGTAAAAGTGGACAGTCATACAACAGTTCAAATTCACAGCTTTTACACAGACTTGCTCACCGTGTCTTCTATTGTGGAGACCTAAAGTGTTCAAAGGTGAGAGTTACGCAGTTTTATGGAGTGAAAACAGACCAAATACAATCGCTCACTGACTGCTGTGTTAGGTACACCTGTTCAGCTGCATAGATGCAGATCGTGTGGCAGTCACACAGTGCAGATGTGATTCTGAATGTGGTTGTTGGTACCAGAAGGACTAGCGTGACTACTTCAGAGACTGTTGACTTCTGGATCTCTATAGTTTACACAGAGTAGTCTGAAACCAGGAGCAGCAGATGTAGAAGAGCATCTGTGAACATGTAACCACTGCTGTCAGCTAAGAACAGGAAACGGACCATCAAAACTGAAGATTCGAAACACGTCTGGTCTGATGCTCCTTGGCTTCTCCTGACATTCGGATGGCTCGGTCAGAATTTGGCATAAGCATGAAAACATGGCTGCCTGTGTCAGTGGGTCATTTTGGTCCCCTTGGTATGAAAATGAGCATCATTTAAACACAGCAGCCTACCTGATAATGACCACGCTGATAAATGTTTCCATTCAGCTTCTTGGATAAAATAAGATTTAATTACATATTGAATTTATTAAAAATGTGTGCAGGGGTACTAGCAAGGTGTACCTAATGAACTGTCCAGTTAACGATCCTAATGAGGCAATCACATCTTTGGCTCCGGCATGTTTCTATTAACTGAAAAAACGAATAAATACCCAGACACACAAATAATTCTTCGTTCTAATGAAACAATGATACTGAAAAAAAAAAAAGGTCAAAACAGAATAAAAAGACTCCAAAGGAGGGGCATTATTCTTCATTTCACTGGAATAACTTTGTTTTTGTGTATCAATAAGACACTTTTTATTTGGCTTTGTCCACTTTTATTATCTCTAAAAGATTTGTGCTTTTAAAATGTGGGAATTGGTGCTTAGGGTACAGAAAATCCATAAAGCATTCGTGATGGCTTCACTGGTTGGGCTCATTGAGGTTGCTGTTGCATATGTACTTCCTCCACTGCTCCGGTTCAGAACGTGCACCTTGTTATCATTTATTTGCGTCACACGTATATGAATAATATATTTTGAGGGATGAAATTAGAAATAATGTAATTTGTATACAGCCACTCGTTTATTGAAACACCTACTATAATGCATATTACTCTCCCTGTATAATCACGAGGTCAGCATTAGCACCTTTGGAACGTACAACATGAAAGTAATCTTTTAAAATAAAGTGTTGTTATATATTCGACACTCCCGTGTCTTTATTGTGCCGACTCCTGCCCGACACGATGAAGCCAGGTCTCAACAAACATGTCGTTTATTAAATGATCCAAACATCGTAAGTAAACAGTGCCACTGGTACACTGGACTGCCATGACTCTGTTCACATACACCTAAGCCATATTTGGATACATTACAAAAGTCAGCTTAAAATAATCAGTTCAAGGAGAGCTCTGAAATGAAAACTACAGAACTGACAAAAAAGGCAGAAAGATTAGAAACAGGTCAAGAAGCTTTTTGACATTTAGTTAAATGGAGAGAAAAAGAGAATGAAGCTCACAAGAGTACAACGGTACAACCCAGACGACTAAATGTCCATCTCTAGTTAACATGTTGACAGTGGAAAAAACCTTTTTTATATGACAAAATGAACCATTACGTTTTAAACAAGGTAGAGAAGAATGGAAGCGACGGAGCTGGAGAGAAAGCTGAAAGACGAGGACAGAAAGACGGCAACGAGCCGGGACCACGAGAGGAGCAGAGACAGCTACCCATCATTAGGCAAAAGCTTGTCACTCACTCAGCGACGACGAGAGGCACAAACACAAGACTTGCATAGAGATGTTTAGTATTCCCCAATGCATAGACAAACAGTTTCTCTGGTAAGAGGCTAAGATTTGCTCAGGGAAATCGAGGCACAGTGTTGTTAAAGGGGAGTCATATGGATTTGTTATATAAATTACATTAGTGTTTTTTGTCTGTGTCAATGAAAAACGCCCGTAGAAACCATCGTGGTGCTGTTCTGCTTTTCTTTTCTACTCTCTTTGTCAACAGCACGTCTTCCCTTTGAGTACGAGAGCCTAAAATAATTAACTGTAATTCAACGTTTGATAAATTACGATTAATTTGAGCAGAACTCCACCTTCAAATATGCTACCGGAAGCAGACCGCGCTCTCCGAGATTAACAAAACGTGAATAAAAATAAAGATATGAAGCCAAGTATGGAGATACTGACAGTCAAGAGCACAGTGTTTAATCCATCCTGCACATTATGAATATTACTGAGCAGATAAAGCAGAGAGCTGGAGGCTAGACCAGCTCCAGGCCCTAAAGAGTGGCCCGCTGTAGCATCACAGTCATGTCTGAGTGTTTTGTTTGCAGCGAGCACCACGAGTGTATACATTCAGAGGAGGTACGGTCACTGTACAGCTGTTCTCGTACAGCTGTTCAACAGCAGATTTGGTTATTAGTGCATATTGCTCTAGACAAAAACATTCAAACTTACATGGCCTGAAACAATCGTTTTAGCTTCTGGGCTACAGTCTGAATCTGTCAGAGTGATAAAAGAACCAGCGGGAGCCAGGTGCAGCCCAGTAACAATTATGTCGAGTTTGCAGATATTTTGCACTTTGAGCAAAAATTATGTACACAAAAGGTTCACCTACGTTACTATGCAACCTCCCTGAACAGGGACGACTGGACAGCCAGGCTGGCCTTAATTAGATCGAATCAAATGAATATAATCTCCTTGGCAGTGCCGCACTTCAGACATGAGTCCTGGTAGTTTGTGACTGGCAAGTACAGTGCAGATACAGGAAAAAGTCAAAAAAGTGCAACAGGGACAGAAATGACACTAACATCCTGACAGCCGGCGCATCAGGGCGTTGAAGGTTTTTCATTAAATGTGACAAACGTACACGTCGGCCTCGAGCATAACTGGGACGAATCGAGTTAATGCCCATTTATCACTCTGAAACTCACGTGGTGACTTCCATGTGTGGAAAACCAAAACCTTTTCATTCTTAGTGAATTTTGCTCCGCTTCATATTTGTAATGTTTTACATGAAGCACTTGGGATTGCACTGTGGAAGGAGCATCGCGCTCCTCTTCTCTTTCCAGTTTCTCAAAACATTCAATGCAAAGCCCCCTGCAGCACAGGAGCTTCTTGTTTGTTGTTGCAGTTTCAGAGCAGGGCTGGCAGTGAAGCACTGCACTTAAGTACACATTTATAAAATGCACCACTTTGGGAAAAAAGAAAAAACGGCACAGTGACTGAAGGCAGAGAAGAGGAGAAAGACAGAGTTGATATGTGGCGTTGTTTCGTGTAAAGAGCACAATCGTAGAAATTGCACAGATCCCTCTGTACCAACACTGTAAAGACATGTTCTTTCTTTGAACACAAACACTGATATTTAAAGCATAACACTAATACACAAAAAGCACATCGCTTTCCCTTCTGACCAGAGTTCCTGGTTGCTCCAGAATGACATCACAATAAGGCAAGCAGCTGGTCGGAGAGGTTATCCCATCGTTCCCACTGAGACGTCACAGTTGTCTGCCAGTCTTCTGGGTCTGTGGTTATTTAAAGGACACGGCGCAGCGAGCAGCGGTCTAACTGCTCGACAGTCGATGGTAAAAGTAGACGTAGCCCAAGTCCTTTGGAGGTCTTTCTGACAAACACACTTTGTGGTCGTTGTAGATCACCCACCTGCAGGCGGGAGAAGTGCACATTAAATTCACACAAATGCTTTTAAAGTGTCATTTTTCTCAAATTTGAATGAAAAGATTTAATGGGTTCATTATTCTTTTTCTACTCAGTGTAAAGAGGAAACAGGCTCAGTTATGATCCAGCAGCACGCAGCCAGACTGGTGAACTATCGTAGAACTAAAAACAATAATAAATCTGTACACAGTTAATGCAACGAGATGAGACATCAGAGATGTTTCTGTGACAGGTCGTCAGCTCTGTAACATGAAACACTGCGTGCCGCTCACCGTCCCTCCTTTTTGATGTGACAAACATAATGTCCAGACATCGTGGACGCTCCCATGTGACTGATGAAGGCGAAGAGCTCATATCCTTAGAAAAAGAAGAAGAACAAAGTCAGTGAGTGACAAACTAACGCATATTTACAGAAAAACAATTAAAGTGATAATTATCTAATAAAGTGCTCATTTTCAGTTTTAACTTAAAAACAGGTGATGTATTTAGCACGTGGGGATAAAATGAAGGAATTTAAATTGTTTTTTGATGCTGCTACACCTTGAAATCCAGTGCCCAGCAGCACGTGGGTACAGCACGCGTCATAATCAGACCTGACTGGGGCTAAAATGGCCCGTGGACGCTCACAATGTCGAGATTAAATTCAAGGGCAGAGAAGCAGTATGTTTCTGTCGGAGCGGCGGTCGTGCAGAGTCACTCACGTCCCGGTCCGTCTTTGACTCTGGGGCCCGACGCGTCTCCGTCTGGGGACAGCGTGGAGTCGCTGTGCGAGTTGGCGTTGGAGAAGGCGTTGTCATTGGGCTCTGTGTCAGCCATGTCTGAAAGGGCATCACTCTCCTCCTCCTCCTCCGGGTGGGTGAAGATCCAGTCGAGAGCTCGTTCAAGATTATTGTTCTGTAAAATGCCAAAAGCGGCGCAAACACGGTCAGCTCGCTGACATTCAGAACTAAAAAGGCCGTAATATCCCAGGAATGCTAAGAACCATAGGGAATCTCTTCTTCTCATGCAGATGTGAACATGCTCACCAGGTAATGGACCGGTTCTTATACAAAGGGCTTTTCTTAACCTCCTAAGACCCGAACTCTTCCACGGCATGCATTTTTATTTCTCTTTGATATTTGGTCACATTGGGGCCCAATGAATGTAAAAACAAAGAATTACCAGATTTTGTTTTTTTACATTATTTGAGTTTTTATGAAAAATAGGAGCCACACATGAGGATATTTGTTTAAAATTCTGATAGAACAGTAGCAGTATAATGTCCTCGTGAGTGGATTTCAGGCCTTTGTAGAGCAAAATGGAGTATTTTGGTCTAAATAACCCAAAATGTGATGTCTTCATATGTGGACGCCAGGTCCTAGGAGGTTAAAGCACTTTTATCTCATTCACACACATTCATACAAGCAGCTTTTTTCTAACATTCACACTCCAGTGAATGCACTGGGAGCAATTCGGGGTTCAGCATCTTGTCCAGGCTGCAGCAGCCAGGGATCAAACTACAAACTTTCCAATTAGTGGATGACCTGCTCTACATCCTTAACCACACCCACAAATATTTCTGCTTTTCCTGGAAAAATTATTTCCTGAAATGCTCAAATCAACAGTGACAGTAGAAGCAGTACTCGTGGGAATAAAACCAGAGCTGATGATTGAATTTTGGGGGGATTTATTTTCCCCCACAGCTCCAGTGCATCTTGGATAAACTCCTCATAAAAAGCAGTCTCACTTTTAGGAACGTGTTAAATGAACAATTATTTACTAGAAAGGTGAACGCAAACATCTGCCTGTGCTCATTTTTCCACAGAGGATGTTTGCGTTCGGTCCAAAATAGAGGTGTGATGCCTGGGGAATGTCAGCGTGAGGAGCATGTCGGGATGATGAGGAGTTAAGCTGCCTGATGTTGCCGGGCGGGTCACTGCGCTTGAAGAGCAACTCTCTTTTTCTTCCTAATTTTGTGCTAATAATGAACCAAGACTTGAGACCGCTTCTCTGTTTCACACCTCCATCCCTCAGGACCAACGTGAGCTTTTTTCCACTTCAACAACACGGAGGCAGGCAGCGAGTTGGGCTCACTGATGATGAGAAGCCTGGTGTGTCTATTTGTGCGTCTGACTAACAGTCTGCTGGGCTATTTTTGCTGAGGGCGCACTTTGAAAGATGAGAATCAGAGGCCATTTCAAAACAACACTGATAGATTTACTGCAACTGTATCACGCTTGACTCATTGAAAAAATAAATCAACACTATGAATGCATTCAAAGTGAATCTTATGTGATGATACAGCGAGTTAAAGTGTCAGTGAGCCGTGAGCTGTTCCTAAACCTGACAGGCTGCTGGGATTACAGCTAAATGCAGACATTTCTAATCCCTCTGACATGTACGACCAATCACATCTGCACTTTGCCCTCTGTTTAAAATCACCACGCCGCCTTACACCAACTTCACCTCCTGACACATTGTTCCATTTGCTCAGTGTTTCTTCGAGGTTTACAGGCCGTATTTTCCTGATTGTTACCCGTTTTAATGACTCAATGAATGACTAATTGTCAGAGTTTCTTTCCTCTTGCGTTTCAAACTAACAACATTTATGGTGCCTGGAGGTCAGAGCTGTGTTTTTGTCCCGAACCCATCAGAGACAGCGAAGCGCGTGGGTGGTTCTTTGTCGTCCGGATTTCCGTCCTCGGCTCTGATTTATTTCTATATAAATATGTAAAGTATTGCATGTTAAACAGGCTGAGATACAGGCACCACCTTATCGGCTCAGACAGGCTGACCATCGCTGTCCACACAGGCCGTCGGGTGCCCCTCGTGTTTAAAACAAATCCCTGCTCTCACGAACTGCAGCAGAAGACCTTTTCAGTCACACAAAATGGTATTTGTAAGACATCCTGGATAATTACCAAAATAATTATCTGATGTATTTTAAACATTTTTTGTGCTAGTGGCTAGAAAGACTCCAGTGGACATAGTGGGCAGAAGACTGACCGTGGCTTTCAGCGCGTGGATGCTGTGAGTGCGGGGAAAGCCCATTGAGGTAAGGATGGCAATGCTCTCCTCGGGGGGCGAGTTGCCCAGCAGGGCGGCGCCCGTGGGGCTGTCACCGGCGGAGGGGCCGGGATCAATCATGGAGGGCAGAGTGAGTGGCTCTGCAAAGTCTGCGAGGAAAAAGAGACAAAGGAAAAAATAATGATGCAGCACATTCCCATTTATGTTTAACCTAATTACTGTGCGTTTCTGCTTTGGAGGTCAAAGGTCGCATTTTCTAGAGACAACGCTAATTCAAACTGTAAAGCGATTAAAGCTGATCACAGACGTCCGACTGGTGTGTGACTAACTGGCACTAAGAATATTTCAAACACAGAAACAGCAAACGGTCACGTTAGGAGGGCGTGTGGGAGGCATCCCGATGCTCTGTAGTGGAAACGACACACACAAATGCACCCTGTGGATTGTTTGTCACAGTCAGGTTTGCTTGGGGGGGTCTGCACACCACGAGTGTTGATCTGTTGAGGTGCTTACGCCTCTCCAAACAGATGTACAGGCTGGCAACGAACACCAGGAAACACCTGGACCCTACGCTGAGGGACTCCAGCTCTGTGGGGCTGGCAGGGATGGTCCAAACACAACACCCTTCGTGACGAGTCTCCATGTAATTCAGTGAGTATGAAAATGATGTGAATCATATGCTACAACCTTCAGTTTCACCAAATCTAAACTAAAGTGAAGACCAATGGGAGATCTGAAACCAGACTGCAGTGCACACCACCATCAAACAACATGAGGGGAAAGAAAGTGTGCGACTCCCTTTCAGAGACTTTTAGAGTCACTTGAGCTGTTCTGGCAGAGCGTGGCCGCTCACCTCACTGACACACTTCACTTTTCTTTGTCTCGGGTTTCAAATAAGGTAAATTCATACCTCTGACTGTAGACCTGTAATGTTCCTCTTTCTCAATTCAGACTAAACTAAACTAGTTGGCATAAAAAGCCTCAGAAACACCATCTATGCACTATCTGGACAGCATATACTTAACCTCCAATACCATTGCTAGAAATCTCAGGCCATTTCCTGAAAGAGAGGTCTTCTTTGACTTGCATGTAAATCAGGTCTCTATCACTACTTTCCTTTAGCTGAAGTACTGAGAAAATGAGGCACCTATCTATCTATCTATCTATCTATCTGCACGATAGAGACAAAAGTTATTGGTCATCCATCAAGCCAACCATCTGTACTTTTGCTCATCCAATCAGGCTGGTGTATTTCCAAGGCAGGCTCCCAGAAATATTAGGCCACACCTTGTAATCTTTGAATCTAGTGTTTTCAGTTCCACAGGTGTATGAACTCAAGCACCTGGCCATGCGAACCTTTGTGAAAGAATGGACTGTTCTAAAGAGAAGATCTCACTGAATTTGAGCGTGATGCTGTAACAGAACGCCAACGACTCGACAAGTCACCTACTAGATAATCCACGATAACCTTGTAAGTGGTATTACTGCAAAGTGGAAGCATTGAAGAACCACTCAGCCAGGAAGTGGGTGACCATGTAAAGTTACAGAGTCACTGAGTGCAGAGTGCAAAATGGTCAATGGTAACTTTATTGTCCCTGATGGGAAATTGCCACCAATGCTTTGCTGACGCAGTAACTGCGAGCTTCAAAGCTCCTGTGAGTGTAACATGTGGCTTGTCCAGTATTTCTGTTCATTTAGTGTATTCTGAACTAGATTTCTGTCCTTATTATCAGGATGTAAATGTGAAAAAAAATGCTGCAGCACGAGTACTAGCAGGAACTAGGCTGATCATATTTCTCCAGTACCAGCTTCTCTTTGTAAAATGCAGAACTGAATATTTTTTAAACAGAAAAAAGCTCAATCATATCTGAAAAGGTCTTATGTTTGCTATTGGCACTTCCCTCCCTTAGTGCAAATATGCTTGTTGTTTTGTAAAGGAATCAAAGGTAGAATACTGCAGGTATTACAGGTACTGCACTGCAGTGGTTTGTATCATATCTATCTAATAGACTCCAGTTTGTGCATGTAAATGGAGAGTCCTCTTCACACACTGAGGTTAATTATGGAGTTCCACAGGGTTCAGTGCTAGGACCAATTCTGTTTACATTATACATGCTTCCCTTAGGCAGCATCATTAGAAGACATAGCATACATTTACACTGCTATGCAGATGACACCCAGCTCTATCTGTCCATGAAGCCAGATAACACACACCAATGAGTTAAACTGCAGGAATGTCTTAAAGACATAAAGACCTGGATGGCCGCTAACTTTCTGCTTCTTAATTCAGATCAAACTGAGGTTATTGTACTCGGCCCTGAAAAGCCTAGAAATATGGTATCTAACCAGATTCTTACTCTGGATGGCATTACCTTGGCCTCCAATAACACTGTGAGGAACCTTGGAGTCATTTTTGACCAGGACATGTCCTTCAACGCACATATTAAACACATATGTAAGACTGCGTTCTTCCATTTGCGCAACATCTCTAAAGTTAGAAATATCCTGTCTCAGAGTGACGCTGAAAAACTAGTTCATGCATTTATTACTTCCAGGCTGGACGACTGCAATTCATTATTATCAGGAAGTCCTAAAAACTCCCTGAAAAGCCTTCAGCTGATCCAAAATGCTGCAGCAAGAGTCCTGACAGGGACTAGAAAGAGAGAGCAGATTTCTCCTGTTTTGGCTTCCTGTTAAATCCAGAATTCAAAGTCCTGCTCCTCACATACAAGGTCTTAAATAATCAGGCCCCATCTTATCTTAATGACCTTGTAGTACCATATCACCCTATTAGAGCACTTTGCTCTCGCTCTGCAGGCCTACTTGTTGTTCCTAGAGTATTTAAAAGTAGAATGGGAGGCAGAGCCTTCAGTTTTCAGGCCCCTCTTCTGTGGAACCAGCTTCCAGTTTGGATTCAGGAGACAGACACTATCTCTACTTTCAAGATTAGGCTTCAAACTTTCCTTTTTGCTAAAGCATATAGTTAGGGCTGGACCAGGTGACCCTGAATCCTCCCTTAGTTATGCTGCAATAGACGTAGGCTGCCGGGGATTCCCATGATGCATTGAATCATATCTGCTATTAATCTCTGTCTCTCTTCCACAGCATGTCTTTATCCTGTCTTCCTTCTCTCTCCCCAACCAATCACAGCAGATGGCCCCGCCCCTCCCTGAGCCTGGTTCTGCTGGAGGTTTCTTCCTGTTAAAAGGGAGTTTTTCCTTCCCACTGTCGCCAAAAATGCTTGTTCATAGGGGGTCATGTGATTGTTGGGTTTTCTCTGAATCCATTATTATACGATCTACTGTACAATATAAAGCACCTTGAGGCGACTGTTGTTGTGATCTGGCGCTGTATAAATAAAATTGAATTGAATTGAATGTTATGCAGAGATTTCTGGCCTGTTCCCAGTCAGCTCCCAGTTTGGATGTGGGAAACAGACTCCCCTCTCTGCCTTTAAGATGAGGATTAGAAACTCTTTAAGCCTGAATCTTATTTATGCTGTCTGGGTCTGTCCCTGAAAACCTCCCATCTACTCTATTTCAGCCTCCACAAGCTTATATGCCACTGTTGCATATCATTAACTCTTTGTCTTAGTTAGCATTTGTCCCTCGCTGTCCTCGCCGTCCCTTCCTGCAGGTATCTCTGGCTTCAGAGCTGCTTGTTTACCATCTGCTTTTACTGGCTCCACCAGCCAGCCCAGTGTTTACTGTCATACTATTATTGTTTGTCGTCTGTTGTCTCTCCATGCTCATCATTTCCCTTTTTACCCTCGGTGCCTCAGCTGAATGCAGCAGATGGTTGCCTCTCCCTGAGCCTGGCCCTGCCAGAGGTTTCTCTGCTAAAAGGGAGTTTTATTCCTCCCTGCACCGTCATCAAACGCTTACCCGAATATTTGAGCTTCTGTCTGTGATACAGTAAAGCGCTAACCACCATTTCAACTTGTAGCTATTTTAAACGCATTAAAATGAACTATATGCCAATCAGATTTTTTAAAAGAGAAATCAAAGGAATATTACTTTTATATCTGGTGAACGTTTTACATATGCTGAACAGTGAAACTGAGCATGGAATGGAAATACTCATTTTTAAGTACAACACACTTCTCTTACTTTTAGTTGAATTTGCTGAAGGTGCACAATGACCGCTGAGGAACAAGGACACTCCCAATAGAACGACTTACTGTTGGCCATAAACACAGCCTTCATTACTCTGCTTGCCATAAATTAAATTGCGCACCACTTATCTCCCCCTATCATCTCTGTCTCGTTCTCCTTGTTTTGCGTCCTTCTGCTCGCCTCCTATACAGATGTGTTTATACCACAGAAAGACGCCGCTCTGTCAGGCTGCCGAACAGAAGAGCAGATGTTTGCATGTGAAGTCTTAAACTACGGCCGTGTCACATTGTCTTTAAAGCCCTCGTGCTGTTTATATTCACTGCGGCGTCTAAAGTGATTAGGTGAACAGCGGTTTAGTTGTCAAACCAAAATAAGCTGAAAGAACCTCCGTGCAGGATCGGACCCTTTAGCTGATGTCACTGAGCCTGAATGCAGCCCGTTTTGTAGATCCATCAAGCCCATTTAAAAACTCCTCTGGAGAGGCCCTTTACAGCCAACCAGGGAAATAAAAACGTGAGTCTGCACCTCAGGGGAACATCTCAGCACAAAGACACAAAGTCAGTCCAGACAAAGTTTCTGGAGACGATCGTGCACGCAGGTGAGCACAGATAAGCACCTGCAGCACACAAAAGAACACAGTGCATGCAATGGAAGAACATGAGATGTGATGCGTCTCTCACTTTCAATTACCTCTGTGTTTAAAAAGGTCCCCAACAAATAAACGTACCTGTCTGTGTAATGCATTCTGTCAGCACCACAGTGGGGGAAATGCCTTTGGCTGATATGTGGATAAAAACATGCAACACAGACATCTTATGTAATCTGACCAACATCTAAACTTTGTCTGTTTTCACTGCAGCTCTTCTATTACTTGTCTCTAGTATTTCTACCTTTGTCTGGATTACAGTTACTCCTTGAATCCTCAGCACTCTCCCCACACTCATTTCGTATCACCACCATGCTGTCTTGAAGCCTCGCTGTGAATGTTTTCAGGTTTAAAACACTAGTTGCACTTTGACACACTATAACGAGAAGGCCCGGCTCACAGTCGCTGCTTTAATTTATCCCAGAGCTGTTCTGTCAGGTTGAAGCCAGGACTCTGTGCAGGCCAGTCGTGTTCTTCAACCTAACATGTGTTCATCCTCGTCTTTATGGACCTTTCTTTGTGCACTGGTGTGCAGTCATGTTGGAACAGGAAGAGGCCGTTCCCAAACTGTTCCCACAAATTCAGGAGCATGAAGTTGTCCAAAACATCTTGGCATGTCGAAGCATTAAGAATTTCCTCCTCCACCAAACTTTACACTCGGCACAGAGGAGTTCTCCTTCCACTTCAGTTGCTGTTGTTCCCAACTGCAACCACTTTGTTATAACGCCACTAACAGTTGACTGTGGAATATTTAGTAAGAAGGAAATTTAACGAGTGGACTGCACAGGTGGTGTCCTATCACAGCGCCGCGCTGAAATTCACCGAGCTCCTGCAAGCGACCTGTTCGTGGCACAGTTGTTTGTAGAAGCAGTCTGCAGCAGCTGACTTTACACACCTGCAGCCACAGAAGTGACTGAAACACCTGAAGTGAATGATTTGGGTGGGTGCGTGCTTCTGGTGATATAAAGTGTACATCGTGGAAAAAATGCATTTGTATTGTTTTTATTTAGTATTTTATGTGTGAAAAAAAGCAAATAAGTCCCAACATGTAATTTGATACCAGCACTAACATGTTTATAGCCCTGAACTGAGAAAAATGTTTGTACAGAACTTCTGACTGTAGAGGTCATGTGACATGTTTAATTTCACACTCCACCACGACATCATCCTCCATCCTCGGTGCATTGTGCCGTGATGCTGGCTCACCTGGCTCTTCCATATGGGCTATGATCCAGTTGAAGGCCATCTCAGGGCCCATGTTCCCCGTGTAGTACACCGCCTTCCTGCAGGCCTCCAGCGGAAAGCCCATCTCCGCCAGCTGCATTACTGCAGCCTCGTCTATTTCTGGAGCTGGGGACACAACAAATCAGCATCAATAACTAAAACATGCAGTTGCTGATTCAACAGTAGCAGTGGCTTGAGTCTAAACAGCCAAACAGATTTGTGGCGACTCCCTCTGTGGGACTCATTAAACAAAGAGAGCAGAGGAGCGTCGGGCCTGCAGAGGCATCTTTGTTGAGGGATGATTTATCAAGGAGAGAAATGAGTCTGGCTAAAGCAAGCAGAGCTGCACAGCAAAGCCAAGTTTGTCACAAAGTCGAGAGCAGCTGCAGCACCTGCTCAGGTAGGTCAGAGGTTTAGCTCGCTAGCATTCATCACCACTGCTTCGAGCTCGAAATACATTTTCTATGGTTATAACTTATAGAAATGTTGCATGTTTATTCAGTTTGGCACACAGCTGTGCAGAGAAATTAAATACTTACAGTCCAAGGAGCTCATGGAGTTATCTGAAAGAGGAGGAGGACACGGCACAGTCAAGCATCACCATCGCTGGCTCTGTATTTACTGTTGATTCTGTTTTGGAATCATTTCACTCTTTGAGAATAATAAAAGATTTGCAGACATTTGTACAGATAGCATCTATAATCGGCCAAGACAATATCCTGGAAAATCTGAGCTGCCGGCACGTTATTAATATTCACAAACAAAGGTACAGTTCATCAAACAAATCCATTGTAACACAGGGAATCCAGATGTTTTCGAGTACCCGTGGCAGGTCCTGGGCACAGTTGGTATTTCTGTCTTTTAAATTTTCTTTTTACCTTTCTCATAAAAGGATCATTTAGCTGCAGAACATCAAGGGGAGAAGCAAATGTCCCCTCCCACACCCCTCATGAGTCACAGAAACACTGCCCAACTGTGTTATTTTGGACCGTGAAATGTTGTCAGTGTCCTACAAACACATTTTATTTTACACAGATATGAAAACATCGGGTGAACGAAGAAAAAAAATAATGCAGAAACACGGCCTGAGAGCGGCACAGGCTTTTGTTCATTTTCCTTTGTTTTCCCCTCATGGCCTCAGTTACAGCCCCTCGGACGGCTGCTGGGTTTTATCCAGTTTGCTATATTAACTGAAAGGAAATACTGACCCAGTGAATGCAGCTGGAGTAGCCATCTTCCATGGTTTCTTTTAAATCGCAGGTTTGCTTTAATAGGTTTAAATGGATAATGTGAGTAACCAAAACAGGGAAGGAACAAAGCTGAACCAGTTTCAATACATCGTGTGCAGTTTGTGATTGTTAATTTTGTATTTTTTAACCAAAAGAAAAGTGGAAGCAAAAGAAAACAATTCACTTTCCATTTTCTGAATGGCCTGGAATAATTGAGTGAATAGAAACAGACCAATGAGAAATAATGTGCTTCAAGCAGCGTACAGGAAAACACATTTGTGTGCTGCTATGAAATCAATAAGAATCACTGAAGCCTTTTGGAGATAGAAGTGCGACCAACGATGAATCACTGCGAATTCCAGCAGGGGAGGAACGGGCCAGCGGTTCATTTACAACCAGCAAAACTCATCATATGAATGTGAAATAAATAAATCTGAAAGGCCATTGAATGCAGCGTGTTGTCTCCTCTGACCTGTTTTCATTTCACAGCTTTAGCTGCACGATTTACAGAGGCAACGCTGTTGTTAACCTCCTGAAATAGAAGCTCAGAGCGACGTGCAGATTTGCTGCAAATAAAAGCATGTGTGTGTCTGTGGCCCTCAAAGATATCTGTACAGGACGCCAAGCCGTAACAGGGTCTAAGCAAACCAAAACAATGATGCTCTAATGTGCAGATACTCCACTCAGATTGTTTGACACCGACAGTACAGCACACCATGTTCAGTCCTAAAATATTTAGGCACACTAAGACAAGCGAGTGCAAAGTTTTTCTATTGTGTATTCATGTGCTAAGATGCAGCAGACGAAACCAAAGAAAGATCCAAGTTTATGGATGTGTGAAGCACAGCAAAGGCTGCTCTCAGATGTTACCGTCTCTGCTCGAGCCCACCCCCAAATGTGCTCACAGCCTGAAACATTATAGGACTCTCTGTACTTCACATCTGCTGAAATATTAACAGAGACAGCGATGTAGCTGAACTTTACAACAGGAGGAGGAAACTGCAATCACAGAGCAGAGAGAGACGAAAGGCAAACAAAAAGGAGGGCACTGCCTTTGTGGGGTTGATTTTTTATTTTTAATAAGGGCTAAAGTGGCATGGATTTAACGGCTGAAATATTACCAAGCCTGCAAAAAAGTTTCTTAAAAAGTGACAATATTTTATTGAGTGCTATAACTCGCTAGCTTCCAGTACTTTAATCCCAGAGCTGAGGGAAGTGCGTTACAAGGAGATCTGGTGAAATCATTAGAACCTATTAGGCTTAGCCACACTGTGAACACAAACACTCTTCAGTAATTGATTGAGCATGCCTTTCCTGTGGGATTCCATTTAATGTGTCCTTAGGAGGGAATATGGGTGGCTTTCAGCAGAATATTATATTAGAGACAATTTCACAGACCATTTAATTCACAAAAATACCCGAGACCTGCCAAAAAGGATCTGGGGCACTGCAGCTGGTTTAAGCAGCAACGTGTTATGTTATAGGGTAAACACAAAGTTTCATATACTGAGGTGTTTCTAGCACATAAATGGAGTGAAGAAATATTCTTGGCTTTTTTGGCTAAACAGTACAACAAAAGGCTTCGCGCTCTGGGAAAACAGTGCCCTTTAAAATTAATAAGGGACTGTGAAATCAAAGATGAAGGGCCAAAAACGCCCGGAGTAATTAAGGGTGCTGGTACACTGTTTTTCTAGAATTCATGCATGACTGCTAACACCCCTGTAGGCCAATGCAGGCAATTTATGAGAGCCTGTAACCTTCTCATTGAATTCTGGGTGAGAAAAATGGAGCAGCATCTAATAGATGCCATATATTATAATATATGGATGTTTATTTGTCAACATCAAACAGAAAATAATACAGAAAAGAGCAAATTGTTAAACTCAAATAGGCTTAAAAACTCCCTCCTCCATTTTATTTCATACCTCTGGTGTCTTCGGGTAAAACAATGGGAGGCATGAGGTCCGGCAGCTCTTCTTCACCTGCCTGCAGCCCCGTGGCTCGGAGCCGGTTCAGATCCAGGAAGTCGGGAACGTCAATGACCACATCTGCAGAGCGAGATATAAAAGTATCAAACTGAAGAATCCAGCAGTAAGAACAGTGAGCTCCCAGATCAACTTTTACGATCTATATGTGAGGCGTGAACTGACCTTTTTCCCCATTTATGAACTGAACACTTTATGAACATTTTAAGGTGCTAAACACACCGATTGATTTTCAACTACCAGCTAAACAGCAAAAGCGTTTTACGGACACCGACAGGATGACAGATAAACGTTTATAACCATGTGTTCAAAGTGCAGGTGAAACGTTTTCTCCACCCGGCAACAGATTCACTGCTGTGCCTTGTGAACTGCAGTTTAATGGTGCCCTCTGCTGGGGGTTTATAGCATTGCACTTACTGAGACATGCTGGTGGAGGGAAATATAAGGTCAATAAATCTGATCAGTCACTAAAGTGTGAGATACTAGTTACCTAGTTTTTTCGGCACCCAATCAACTCCAAATGTGAATTTCTTAATCTGCACCACCAGATACTCTGGGAACGAGGCAAATCGGGAAGTTCTGTAAAAGAATGTGTTGAAAATTCAGTTTATGAATCCAGCTGGTTTTCGTTTAAATATACTGGTTAAAAAGGGGTGTACGTTGGTCATTTCTGGCCCGAGAACAAGTGGACGTTGCTTACTTGACTCCAGCTGACTTGGCCTGCAGTGCCGAGCTCCAGAAATCAGGAACATTTTCCGGCTCTGTGAAGGCCTGCAGACAAGCAGTGAAAGGGATCCGCGCTCTCACTGGTTCAGGAGGGGGACGCATGTTCTCTTCTGCTTCCTTACGCTTGACCTCATATGCAAGTAGCTCCTCTGGTAATGAAAAAAACAACAAAAATGTGTCACTTTCATTTGCAGCATTCTCAGAACTGAAGGTGCTGCAAAAGCTGCAAAAGCCAATGTATTTGTTGTAAGTGTAGCATTGCAGAGCTTTAACTAAAACTCCACTGTTTCAGTCAAATACTCTCATCTTGGCAACATTTAAATAGTACATACAATTTGTCACGTAATACTTTATATCAAGCTGTGAAGGTGTAATTATACCTTACATACAAAACAGCTCTTAGCCGGGAACATTATTCCCTTCTCAGAGCAGGTCCAGTTCATTCTCCCACTTGCTGCAGTGACCAGAGGCAATCGTGGCCTCCATTCGCATTGTAAGCGTGTGGGGGCTCCGTTACCTCGATTGCTGGCGGCCTCAAATGGAGCGGGCAGCTGGATGCAGTAGTCAACCCGCTGAGTGTAACGGACACGACGAGTCTGGCAGCACTGAACTCGCTCCTCCACCAGGAAGCGAAACACATCACTTGGATTCTCTGAGCCTGCGCTGTTCCTCTGCAGAAACACCAAGATTTACGATTCAGAGACGCTGAATATGAGCATCGATAACAGAATCGGACCACATTTGGATTATGTGTCAGGCTGACTTTAGTTTATTATCCCTAAAGCAGGCTTGGCCGAGTCCAGGCCTCGAGGGCCGGTGTCCTGCAGGTTTTAGATCTCACCCTGGGTCAACACACCTAAATCAAATGATTAGTTCATTACCAGGCATCTGGAGAACATCAAGACATGTTGAGGAGGTCATTAACCGTTTAAATCAGCTGTGTTGGATCAAGGACACATCTAAAACCTGCAGGACACCGGCCCTCGAGGCCTGGAGTTGGACACCACTGTCATAAAGTATTAGTCCCATCCATCCATCATTAATTTTGTTTCGGTTATCTGGGGCCGGGTCGCAGGGGCAGCAGCCTAAGCAGAGAAGCCCCGACCTGCCTCTCTCCAGCCACCTCCAGCCTTTCCGGGGAAACACCAAGGCGTTCCCAGGCCAGCCGAGAGACATAATCTCTCCAGCGTGTCCTGCCTCTTGGCCCGGCACACCTCAACCGGCTCCTTTCAATGTGGAGGAGCAGCGGCTCTACTCTGAGCTCCTCCAAGATGGCCAAACTCCTCACCCCATCTCTAAGCCACTGTTAGGGAAAATATTCTAAAACACTTCTTCAGTAAAGACTCAGAGAAGAGAAACACACAGAACTTCTTGCTAGCAAGGGCAGCCTCCAAACTGAGACTCGCACTAAGAAACTGCCCCGGTCTTTATTTATACTTCAGTGAGCGTTTGTGTGTGTGTGTGTGTGTGTGTGTGTGTGTGTGTGTGTGTGTGTGTGTGTGTGTGTGTGTGTGTGTGTGTGTGTGTGTGTGTGTCTGTGTGTGTGTGTGTGTGCGCGTGCTGCTGATCAAAGGGTCATATAACATGAAAGCACAAAAGGTACATCCTTGGTTAAGAAGAGGGTAATCTCCCCCTCACCCTAGATGGTTCACCCTAGATAACACAGTGAAGAAGTCCAGCGGTTCATCTAGGCAAAAAGGCACTTAGACTAAAACAGACATAGCTATGTTAAAACAATAAAACAATAAAACAAGGTGCAACCTCTCATGCTCCCAGGACGTGGGGGTGCATTCCTGGAGTGCACACCAAGCCTGCAGCCTGTTAGAGATCACACATCCTGTCACTACACAATTAATTATATGCCTCTAAGCATACATGGTTAAATATTTCCTAATACAAATAACTACATGCAGTATTCTACCATATGCAAACTTATATCACTAAAAGATTATACTGACTACTAAATACAATTTTCCATTGACAGCCACTCTTCAGAGAAAGCTCATTTCCGCTGCTTGTATTTCGGTCACTACCCAAAGCTCATGACCACAGGGGTAGGGATGTAGAACAACAAGTACATTGAGAGCATTGCTTTCACACTCAGCTCTCTCTTCGCCATGATGGACTGGTACAGCGTCTGCATCACTGCAGCCACAGCATCAATCCGTCTGTCAATCTCCTGTCCCTTTCTCCTTTCACTCATGAACAAGACCCCAAGATACTCCTCCACTTGGGAACTTGTCCTAGAGTAGGCACTTCACCCTTTTCGAGCTGAGGACCATGGCCTCAGATTTGGAGACTATGCAGACCAAGCTCTGCAATTAACCAAACACCCCATACTCCCTGAGCACCTCCGACTGGATACACCAAGGGACAAAGTCGAATGTCTTCTCCAAGTCCATGGTCCTGGTTCCACGACCAGGACAAAAACCGCATTGTTCCTCCTATATCCGAGGTTCGACTAACGGATACATTTTCCTTTCCAGCACCCTGGCATAGACTTTCCCAGGGAGGCTGAGGACTGTGATCCCCTACAGTTGGAGCACACCCTTTCTTGAAGATGGGAACCACGACTCCGGTCTATCAATCCAGAGGTACCACACCTGATCTCCACGCAGCACTGCAGAGGCGTTTCAACCAAGCCCGCCCTACAACATCCAGAGCCTTCAGGAACTCAGGGCGAACCTCGTCCACACCAGGGGCTCTGGCACCAAGGAGCTACTTCAGTGACCTCCCCCCGAAAAAGACGAGTTGTCCCCCTCGTCTCCAGACTCTGCTTTCTCTGCGGAAGACTAAGGAAGTCCTCTGAGTTCCATCCACTGTGCAACAATGTCCTCGGTCGAAGCCAGCAGCGCTCCACTACACACAGTGCAGGTAGAGCACTGCTTTACCCTCCGAGTCGCCTGACGGTTTTCCATGTTTCTTCAAGGCAGTCCGAAAGTCTTTTTCCTCCCTGAACTCCTCCCACACTCGAGTTTTTGCTTCAGCCACTCCCAAACCATGTTCCGCTTGGCCAATCGGTACCTATCAGCTGCCATCGAAGTCCTAGGCTAACCAAACCTGACAGGACTCCTTCGTCAGTCTGATGGTTCCCTTCACGTCTGGTTCGGGGGACACCACCACGACGGGTACCAACCACCTTGCAGCCGCAGCTCAGTGCAACGGAGGTGCTGAACATGGTCAGACTCAATGTCCCGAGTCTCCCTCAGATTGCTGTTGAGCTCTGCCGGAGGTGGGAGCGCTGGCATATTAAGCAAATTATAAATACGGTTAAATGTAACAGCTCTATTTGACAATGACATAAACTGGGGAAGAGGTGGATAGAGACTGGATATATAAATCACAGAAACGACTGTCTTTGCCGTGGTCTCTCTAGACTCTCCTGGCAAGACTTAAGCGTGACTGCAGTTTGACCCACATTTCTTAATACAGCCATTCAAAACACTGATGTGACTCTTTAATTTACCAAATGCCTCAATGGAGAGAGCTGCATCTTTTTTAGAAAACTAGGAAGAATCATTATCACTGACAGGCTCCATATCCTCAGCAGGGCTGATTGAAGCAGTGTTTATTTGAAGACTGTGGTGAAGGATGGCACTGTGATTAAAGCACTCGTTTGCCAAGGCCAAGGCCTCTCTGCACCCCAGCCCTTCTATTCTAAGATGCTACAGCAATACACGAGTTATAATGTCACTTCAGCCATATTTGTAGGATGGCACAGGCTGGGCGTGCTGCTGATGGTGGTGATGTTATTCAGGTTATCCATGTATGGGTAACTAAACTGGCATGTAAACACTGACTAGTAGGTCAAAGGAGGTGTGGAAACAAAAACAAAAATGTTAATCACATTTAGTGTGAAATATATCTACAGATGATTTTTTTTAACAGCAGCCACAGAGGTTAGGAGAGATTGGTTGTTATGTTTTGTTTATGTGCAGACTATCTCAGGGCATGCGTCCTGGGTGAGGCAGAATCGGAGGCATTATCTGGCCACACAGTGTAAGCGATAGCAGAGGTCTATAGATATCCTGCTTGAGACAGACATTTCAGCACACCCCATGTTTATGTACCAACCAGGGAGACGGCGTGCTGTGTTTAGTCGAAAACAAACGGCCCCTCCTCCAATAAACTGTCTGTCCCCGTGTGTCACACTCACCATATCCCACAACAGCTCCCACTCTGTGACAATGTCACAGAAAACTGCAGTTTACAGCACATCGGTCACGTGGGATGTTTTACGTCATTTTAAAGATTTTCTGTGACGCAGCGAGGCACGCTGACAGACGTCAGGGTTTTTTAATTTTACAGAGCAACATTGTAACACTTACATCAAATATAGAATTCACAGATGTATTTACATTCACATTTCTAAAAGTCGTTTGCCAGATTTATACATTCATCAGCCGCTTTATTAGATACACCTTGCTAATACCATTTGGACCCCCTTTGTTTTCTTAACTTCTCTAATTCTTTGTGCCAACAGGGTGCTGGAAACAAAGATCAGAGATTTTGGTTCGACATTGCTGCAGATTTATTCAACTCCACGTCCATGATGCGAATCTCCCGTTTCCACCACAACCCAAACTTGCTCTAGTAGTTTGAAATTTGGTGACTGTGGAGGCCTTTCAAACTGCAGTGCGTTGTCACTGAAAGCAGTTTAAGATCAACTTTGTGCTCATTTGCATACATTGATTCCAACAAGTGTTTATTTGAGTTATTGCTGCCAGCCTCAGTCTGACTCTGACGTCTCGTACTCGCACTCACTGGATATTTTCTCTTTTTCAAACATAGAGAAGGTCGTGTTGGGAAATCCCAGCAGTTCAGCAAACTCTGCAGTCACAGCCTGTCACTTTCACAGTCACTGGAATCACCTCTTTCCCATTCTGGTGCCCAGTTTGAACTTGAACACAGTATTTGCATTATAAGACAGTTGAACAGGGATGTCGCGGCCTTTTACGTTCCAAACACCAAAAAAGTCCAAGAAAAGGCCGTGGGTGGCAACGGGAGGTTTGTTTTAGAACGCACTTCTGACTCCATTGTTTAAAAATCATATGCCGTTTATTTCGTGGAAAATTATAAACAAAAATCAGCCAAATAACTTCTTAAAACTTAAAATTAAACGAAAGTTAACTTAATTTGCTTTAACAACTTCAAAAGTGGTCAAAAAATCATTTCCTAACCCTCCCGTCTTCCCATCTGACATTTGGCAAACAAAAAACCTCTTTACCACACCCATCCAGGGTGCTCTTAATCTCTTGATTAATGAGAGGGTCCATAAGCTAATAAACCAATCACTTTGCAAAAGCTTCTCCAATAAAATTAATTACAAATTTACATAACAAAACCAGGTCAGTATATTCTTACACCTTTAAAGAAAAAACAAAAATGAATACAGATTGCATTTTATAAACATTCAACAAAAATGGCCACAACAAGGGATGTCTAATAAAGTGTGTAATTAGTGTACATGTGGATATGTGAAGACATTTTTCCACCCGGCTTCACTCACCTCCACCAGGTTGATCATGTGCAGGAGGAATTCATGAGCATCTTGTTGTCTGTTGGAGGAAAACTCTGGGTGTCCCCTGCTGACCAGAGCCTTCAACATTCGAGCAGAGATGCCCTTCTGCTGGTGCTGCAATTAAAATATATATACACATATAAAAAGATGTCTCACATAATCTGACTACGCGTAAATACTCGGCCTTTTCAGAGGACCATATAACACAAGAGACAGCTGACCGAGAGTGGGAATTATAGATGTTGGAAGGAATGTGTGATGTCAGGCTAATCAACATGTTTGTCTAACGTGACAATAATATATGTGCTAAAATATGATGCTACAAAGTAACACAGATACTTCAAAAACTCGCTGCTGTGGGGGCACGGTCTGCGGTGCTGCTGCAGGGGTGATGGACACACCTGCACGCCATCTGCAATCACGTCTTGCCGGCTTAAAAATCTGACTGGGTCCTGGGTTGTTGATGTCAATGCGAGTTGGGCTATGAGCTGCAGCTGACTGAGTGTGTGAACAGCAACCAAGTATGCTGAAAAGCATGTTAACGACAACACCATCGGGTCTGCGGTGGGTTCTTTGCACTGGCATCGCCACCTTCTTTGTTAAAAAACTCAAACTTTAAGCTAGCTGTCACAACAAGAAATACAGACGTCTGCATCACAATGCTCAGGTAAAAAGCATCTTTTCCAATGCTCGCCATCACTGTTGATACTTGCAGCTTGTGACTAAAACTTTGTTGCTGCCATACATATAAAAATGTGCTTTCACAAAGATGCAGCAAAAACATTTAACCTGGCTCCTTCACACATATCTACATTTACTTTGGTTAAACAGAAGTTAAAGTGTGAAAAAGCATAAACCAGCAGTTACTATAAAATAAGCAGACGTTTAAATATGTTGCTGCCATCCAATCTATATTTTTTCTCTGCAATCAAACAAAAGTAATAGTCTTTAACACGTAAAACCACCAACCTCCATCACGAGAACGTGTACCAGCATTAAGGAAACAATTTGATGAGACTCTGTGATTGTGCTGGGTCACACTGACATAATACAAGCTCTCCCCCCACATCTCCCCAGCTGTCAATATATGTCCAACCACGATTCCCCATCACACATGCAGGAAGCTCACAGCTCGGCCTGGTGGCTGGTGAAGCTTATGGAAGAAGCCCAGGGCTTACAGAAATAACCCTTTATGGCTGTCCTGTAATTTTGTGGCAGATGTGTACTACGACTCCGAAAAGGCAACAGTTTCAAATGACAAACAAACACGTAAATATTCATATAAATTAAACAGTAGCACATTTTACCCATGTAGCAGCATAAAGCTGTGATGTGAGGAACTAAAAGGCAGAACACAAAATATTAATGGAGCTGTTGAAGTCGAGCAGCTCAAACTGCTGTCAACAGTTTGTAGACCAAATGAAAACAGCAGGAGGAGGAGAGAAGCGACTTTAAACATATATAAACTCAACTACACTCCTTAAAAAACAACTCTGTTACGTTACTATGAAAAACCAAACGTTAAATCAAACTGAGCGGCTAAATCTGAATGTTAGGATTATTCGCATGCTTCTGTTGCTTATGGACCCAGTTTGGAAGCTGGACATACCCAGTTTAACACCTTGTATTCTTCTTTCATCACCTGTTCAATGAGCTCAGATTTCATGGGCGGTTTGGAGTACTGGCCTGAAAGCAGTCCATGTCCCAGTTTAGCCCTGCCACACAAAAACACACACATAAGCATAAAGTAGAGTCTTATTTTAGTCTTGCTGGGGTTATTTTTTAGATGGCACACCCTGAAGGAAGTGTGCACAGATGTCAAGGAAAAAGACACTACAAAACCTTCAGACAGGGCACTTGGAGGCCAGCTCGTGATAATCCTGAGTTTAAACTAAAGCAGGCTGTAGTCCTAAGTGCCTGTTTTGTTATTGGACTGGCTGTGGCGCCTCTTTGCAGCTCTTTGTGGTTGTTTCTTGTCTTATAAATACGTCTGTGCAGTGGTACTCCAGAGAGACAATTAGGAGAAATACAGTCATTTAGATTCATTCAAGGCTGATGACAGTTTTCATCGACTGTATACTACTTCATATTTATTAAAAGTGAAAAGGAGCAAGCAAGGGGACCTAGTCTGCTTCATTTGTTTCCCTGTCATATATACACTATTACACTGATGTTCTTATTAAACAGTGAGGTCATGTAACAGTTATCCCGATCCAGGCGTGTTTTCATGGGCGTTTTTCCACTCTTGGATCAAAAGCAGACGTCCGATATTCAGTAATAACAGGCACACAGCTATAGCTGCGAGGACAGTAGCTCCACCCACCTGCTGTTCAAACCTTGTGTTTATGCAGAGCAGCCAATCAGACGGACGTTTGCTTCAAGAGGAGCTAAAACAGTTTGTGCCAGACGGTGCATGAGTCCATAAATGTGTGATAAGTGGCGTAAACCCGGCCCTGTGTTAGCCTTACAGCTTACAGGTCACCTGCTTAACTTAGTGAGGCACGCAGCACCGCAACTACTGCAAAGATCTGGAGGAGAGCCTCTTCAAATGATTACACGACCTTTAGCAACATGCTAATTTAATGAACTTAAATATTTGGTGGCAGAACCTCAGCTCCAATCCCCGCCCCCCGAATGCGTCATGTGTATCATGAAAGACTTTCCTGTTTGTCCTTCAGCACCTTGACCTTTATTCACACGTAGCGTTTCTATTAAGTACCTGTTTACAACATAATTGTCTTCAGAATAATCCAACTTTAAGAGAGCGCCATTATACAAATAAACGGTTTACTTTCCTATGACCCATTTCTCGCTGACAAGCTCTAACAGTGACAGATATAAACGTGTTTTTATCTGGCTGCGTGCCTCACAGCATGAAATACACAGCTGATATCTATCGCCTTCCTGGCTAAGAATCTGCTTCCCATTCATCACACCCACAGCATCTGACTGGCCTCTTGCAACATACTGGCTTATGTGACAAAGTCAAACAGATTTTACAACTAGCATCAAAATTCATTGGCAAGATTTGGTTCTATTAGAAAACGACACATCGTGTTAATTATGTTATAATTAACAAAATATTCCAGTCCTGAGCAGCTAGAAAAACACCCTCTCCTGTTTGTGCAGTTCCACACTGCATAACGTGACACTGCAGTCACTTACATTTGAGTTGCAAAGTCCTGGGTGGGGTCGAGCGGTGAGTAGTCAAATATCCTCTGAAGATTACCCACATACCTGGAGAGCAAAGCATGAGTCACACTCTGACCTACAGAGGAGCATACGGGATGATGGACCCTCAGGAACATTAACTGTAAAGTAACAGTTTTAAATATTGCTCAAAAGATTTTTTTTTATGTCCTCTGTCGACTGACATGAATAAATATTTGTAAATTATTTTGAACAACAAATTTACACTTTAAACACTTGATAAAAAACAGCTTTGATTGTTAATAAAAACTGAAAAAGTATTTCAGATTCTTCTGTGGTAACAAGACCTCATTTTTAAACTGGCTCTAAAGAAAAGCAGTCTTTCTGTGAAACCAGTACAGAATCAATAACATCTGACATACGAGATATTACTCACATCCTTTGGAAGTCTGGGATGCTGAAGAGGACCTGCATGACCGTACTAAGGTAGCAGCTGCTTCCCAGATTTTTGATGCCTGTATAACCAGAGCCATACACCTCCTTCAGCTTCATGCCCGACTCTTGGATCACCTCCCACTCGCTGACTCGCGGCCGGGGTTTATTGTCTGTGTGGTGCCCGTTTTCTGTCTGAAGGGGGAAAAGGGAAGCTATATTAGAAACACCTTTTGGGAGAAACAGAGTCTTCATCTGGTTCTCAAAGCTGGAGAGAATTTGACTGGAAAGTCTATTATGGTTTTTAAACTCCACCCCACATGAAAAACGCCTGGTTAGACCAAAAACAGCGTTGGAGAATCCAGGCAGGTCAATCCAAATCAGTCCTACACTTTTTATTCATGTACTAAACTAAACTCTGAGATGTTGTTCTTTTAAATGTGGATTGTTTTGATTGAAATATCCCCAAAAACCCCAGACTGATGTTTTTGGGACTGACACCTATTGGCACGATTTAAATACAGTGTTCATCAAATTTATTGGAGCATCTGACATACAAACAAGAAAACATAAATATTTACAGCTCTTTCAAAAACTTCAAATCAATCAAGCATAATATTCAACCACTGTAGGAATGCAAGTCAATTTGTGTAATTTGGCATTTTAATCAAAAATAATAGTGTGCTTCACTCATACAGATTAATATGGGAGAGGATTAGGGCCACTGGAGTCCTCTTCCATAGCATTAACCATTACAGAAACACCAATTACTACATTTAAATAGCAGTGATTTAGGGCAGCTGTGTCATAAACCTCTCAGTGAATTTAACAGCGCTACATCTCTTCAAAGTTTTCTTTATTTCACGTAAAGAAATGTAACAAATGTTTGTAAAACTCCAATGAAAATGTTCAGTGTGTAGCTGCAGCAGTGAAGCGTGGTGTGCGTTTGTTATTGATTTGATAATTGACTGATTATTACTGATTTCTTTGATGTGTTTTAGATGTTTTAGGCTCAAAGCAGCTAACTTACTCCTTTCTGCATCTGTAGCATGTCTATTCCAAAATGTGACAGGTGCTCTGATACGTGCGGGTCCAACACAGCTTCTTCTTCCTCAAACGAATAGATGTCTGAAATTTAAAGAGCAGTTAATCACTACAACAAGATTCATTGTTGGGATGGTAACTTACTCGCTTTAGAAATGAACTACAGATGGATGAGATCTTGCTTTGTATTTCCAAGAGTCACTGTGTGAGCTTCAGGAACAAAACTTTGATCGGACAGTCGGTAGGTGAAATTATTATTATAGCTACACGATGCTACACATTATGTCAAATTTTTAAAAACGAAGCGAGTTTAACTACATATTATTGTGTTTTAAACACTACCATAAATTTGATCTAAACTACAAGTTTTCTGTAGTTTTCTTTGCATTAAAGATCAAAACAAATGTAAAGGAAGGATCACTGACAACGTGAAATAAATGAAATTCTGGATTCGTGGAACGGCTCTCGTGATGATATCAAGAGTCCCAGACCTGCTCCATCGGGGGTGATGGTGTCCAGTTTGACAGCCAGAGGGTAGTTGGTCTCTCTGTAGTGCTCCAGCGCATGGCCGTTACCACCGCTCCCATCAAAGAACCACTTCCCACAGAGCACCGCTCCGTCTGTCAGGTTCAGCCACAGGTTCTCTCTCATCTCACACTTCTGACACTTCCAGCCACTGCAGACAACAAAACAGACTCGTGTTGTTGATGTGCCATTTTTAATCACTCAGTCGTGCCAAGCCTCACTTTTGACTGCAAAATGTCTGTGAAGCTTCTCAGTCATCCAGGTCACAGCAGTCTAAGGAGCTCAGATGGAGAAGCGTCTGGACTCCTTTAAGCTGCTTCAAGACGTTTCACCTCTCATCTGAGTTCTAAGGTCAAAACAGTCAATCTGGGACTCTCCACCATTTGACCCTAGAATGAAGAAGCTTCTCGGATGAGAGGTGAAACATCTTCAAGCAGCTTTTCCATCCGAGCCACTTAGACTTTTACTGCAACATTGCATTTTCCTCAACAACAGGGGTGAAAGTCGTCGGATTTACAGGTTCTCTCCTGTTCTTTAGTTATCAAAGCAACAGAAACAAAGACTACAAATACAAGACTTTCCTTATATAGAATCATTAAAAACATAGACGTTTACATCCATGCCTATTCAGACACGTATAATAAAGTACGCAGCAAAGCCTTTAATAGGTGGAAACCAAAGATTACTTTGATCAATGAAGTGTCAAATGTGAAATATGGTTCACATTTCGTTTTGGCTTCACTAACGAGGTTTTTGTAGTGTGTGCGTGCCATCATTCTGTTTGCAAACACAATAACCTGAATAAACTGGACTTCTATCCAGAGATGCCTTCAAAGTCAACTTAATGGCTTCGTGGTCAAAAACGGACAAAAACCGTAACTTTGAAACCAGAATTCTGTGGTGTCGTGATTATTGTTGACATACACAAAGTACGTGTCAGATTTGACCTCTGACCTCTTCAAAGTCAGTACATTGATCTGAAGGTCAAAGTGATCATGGTGCTATATAGAGCTGTTGTTTCTTACTGCCGTTATTTGTATTGACAGCATACAGGGAATAACACAGACTTCACTCCGACCTGGGTGGGATCCTGACCCCGTTATCCAGCTGTCTGAGGCTTCTGGCATGCCGAGACACCTGGATCTCCTCCTCCCAGGACTCAGGCTCCTGTTTCTTGTAAGCTGATGGTGCATTGAGTACTGCATCACAGGCGATGGTCACCTGGACGTCAGCAGAGTCAGCGGTCAGTATTTTATTTCAGCAATTATTTTCTTACAACTGAACATAAAAGCTCAGAACCACAGAAAAGAGCCAAAGAGGTCATGCAAGATTTGTGCAAAAAAAAGGAAGTG
Source organism: Maylandia zebra (assembly GCF_041146795.1). Classification (NCBI taxonomy): domain Eukaryota; kingdom Metazoa; phylum Chordata; class Actinopteri; order Cichliformes; family Cichlidae; genus Maylandia; species Maylandia zebra. The sequence continues at coordinate 651,054 of NC_135188.1, read as the reverse complement.
TGTGCCACGTCACATGACTGATTCAACACCGAAAGAGTTAAGAAAAATCCAGCAGCAAAACACACCTGCTCTTTTATTACACTGTACAATTAAATATTTTCCACCGCGGCAACATGAAATCGCACATGCATTAAATAATAAAACAGACGTCGAGGTCGTGCCAAAGCCAAGCTCTAAAAGCCAAACTAACGAATAAATGTGTGAAAAGTCTCTTCTGTGCTCCATGCAAGCAGTAAACACAGAAAACAAGGCACATACAGGTGCACCACATGGTTCCCCGAAATGTTTGCAAAGGTGTACATCTCACAGGTCACCCACCAATCCTCTATAATGAAGTTCGTTTTTGAATTTTCACAGATGTTTTTGAACCTTGAATGTAAAACATATGGATTGAGACCAAATGGTGGCTCTACAAGACAGACGGGGTGGCCACTCAGGGAACCATCAGCGTGCACTGTAACGGTAACACCGACTCACTGACCAGAGCGGGCAACTCCTCAATATTTGGTAAGGGGATCTCGAAGTGGTCTGGAAAAATGACGAGCTTGGCCTCATCCTCGTATTCATAGTCCTCCCCGTTAAAATCACGGTTCAGCTCTAAATCTTTCAGGGAGGAAGCAAACAGTCAGCTGCCACTGAGTTTGTTCTGAAATATCTTTACTTGATGTTCTTTTCTGCTTGAATTTGAGATGATGATTTGTTCCTTTAGTCAGTAGCGGATTTCTAAGGAGCGGGTTTTGATCACCCTCCATACAGAGCATTTGTTTTCCACTGCAGCCTAAACGTGCATAATGACTCAGTGGGAAACAGGATCATAGGTTAACCCTGACAATGCTGTTATGCCTACTGATTGCATGCGACGTCAGCAGCTAGCGCCTTAATTAGATCACTGGACCAACGTGGGGATTATGGCGGATACGTACATAACCGCTGTCACTTCAAGATCTTAAAAGGATAACAGGAAGAACTGCTCCAAAGAAGGAGTCCTCAGGAAGAGGCAGGTAATGGCTGGAGGGCTGATCTAATCTACCCTTCATGGAGTGGAAGGAATTCCTCCGTCAGGAAGGAGGCAGAGTCACCTGGTCCTCTGGGCGCAGCGTCATAGCTGCAGCAGAAGCGTGTCAGCAGCCTGGACGGGAGGTTGACAGGCGGTGGCAGCTGAGAGGCCGGCGACTCTCCCTCTCCGCACCCCCAAAGAGGCGGAGATGAAGGGGAGCGGGCCAGGATTTGATTTAGAACAGTTACCAACCACATTTACAAATAAATGAGCTATATTTAGAGAACAAGATGAAGCGGAGGAAGAAGAGGAGGGGACACATCATGAGGAATATCTGACGCTTTGGGTAAAGGCTGGCAAGAGGGGGCGGCTGGAGGGTCACGACAGAGCAGGAGATGCGTTTCTGACCACATTAACATTAAACCACCAAAACAGTAAATTACTTCTGGAGCTGCACTTTTGCAAACACCAATCAACGAGATTTACTGTTCAGGTATGATTTAGTGCTTTAATCCTGCCTCTGCTGGAGTATAAACAGTTGATTACTCATTTTCCTGTTCTCATGCTACAAAATCCGTAAACATGATCGTCGTTACTCTGGTACATTTAAGTTCTGACGATAGGTCTCGTGGTGAGGAAAGGAGCATTTAGTGAGTTTCTTGTACCAGTGAAGTAAAACCCTGAATGCTTTTACTTATATTCATAAGGCTGTAAACTCTACTTGCACCACTGCCTCGGTCTTACCTAGAAACACTTTTCCATTTCTTCTTCTGGGGATGGCGCCGCCTCCAGCAGCTCCGGTGGCTTTCTGTAGGAAACATCACATTTAAACACCTTTCAGCACCCTGCACAGACATCCAGAATTACTTGAAAAAACACATTTTTATGCCGTGCTAAAGCCAATCCAGATAGTTGTCATTTTGTTAGGAATAGATGCTGGACGTTCCAGGTGCCGGGTCAGTTTACAAGGCAAGCGGAAAACCCCGACCATGGCAGGGTCAACATACAGGATGATTAATAAAGTGCTTCAGTACGACAGATACTGTTTACATCATGTGTGGGCCTGTCTTTGCCTGTAGTGTGTGTCATGGTCTTTTTCTGCCTCTGCTGCAATTGTCTCTTCATTGAATGTCGTCAAGTGCGATCAAAAAGGCAGCATGAACACAAAAACAAAGAATAGTAACATTAACATATTTTAGCTTTGACACAGTTATTGAATGGCTTAGGACCGTGAATCTGCAGAATCATCAGTTGGCAGCACAACTCCACAGCGCCACCAACTGGTTTCCTTTCAGTTTGATCAGGTTGGCCTGAATGAGCCTCTCTCGGTGGGTAAACAGGGCAGAAAGACGGAGAATGCTGACACGCTTGAGACCGAGTGGACCCATGGGAAAAAACCCAGCAGACACAGGAGCCTGCAGAATGTGAGCAGCTGTTTGTGGACAGATCCAGGCATTGAAATAGCAGTTCTCTACAAAGCAGAGCAGAAGCCAATTAGAGGCAGCAGCTCTGATCTTTGTCGGTCACCATCCAGTTTTCATAGAAAGACAAAAGTGAAGCATGTTTTGGTTCAGATGTGATACTTTTGCAAAGACTGTTCCCTTAAATGACTCAGCAGCTCTGTGGCTCAGTCTCAACAAAAGCGTAACGTTACAGTCTTTGGACAAAACATCATTAATTGTAATAAAACTCTACAGTAATAAATTCTGTTGTGATATAAATGGGTTCAGTCGTTTCACTTTTGTAATGCTCGTCTTATTGTTGCTTTCCAATTGGAAAATTGTTTTTACTCATGTTTTACTGAAGCACACCTCACTGGTCCAATCTTAAAAACATCACAGCTTGATGAATTGTGGGTTTTAACGGCGTGTTCAGCAAACTAAGAAAAATAGATTTTAATCTCTTTATTACAAGTTAAAGAAATCCTCAACTTTCCACATAATTAGTAGCAAATTACCAAGTTAACTCTTGGAATTTTCCAAACACACAAAAACTAGAAAAACGTTCAGTGAGGAAAGTTAGAGGTGAGAAACAGGCCTGAAAACATCAAGTGTTACACACAAACAGGGGGGGGGTGTAATGATTTGCAAATGAACCCATAGGGGCCCAGCGGGCGATCGTGGCTCAAGAGTTGGGAGTTCGCCTTGTAATCGGACAGTTGCCGGTTCGAGCCCCGGCTTGGACAGTCTCGGTCGTTGTGTCCTTGGGCGAGACACTTCACCCGTTGCCTACTGGTGGCGCCAGTGTCCGGCAGCCTCGCCTCTGTCAGTGCGCCCCAGGGTGGCTGTGGCTACAATGTAGCTGCCATCACCAGTGTGTGAATGTGTGTGTGAATGGGTGGATGACTGGATGTAGTGTAAGGTGCTTTGGGGTCCTTAGGGACTAGAAAAGCGCTATACAAATACATTTACCAAGACGATGCTAACTTGCATCTATTATGCTGCATCAGCCTCTGTGGGAGGAGAGTCTGTGTCCTGAACTGGCCTACCTGCCTGCAGTCCAGCTTCACCAACTGGAAACACTTATTGAAATGAACAATATGACCGAGCAGATGTAGGACCGTGGAGCAACTGGGAGGCTGCATCAGACAGGGCCGGGATGACGTTCCTCTCCCAAAACTCAAGCACCTGGCCTACTCGCTCTCCAGACACTTTTTTCATAAACATTTCTCTCAGTTTACATCTGCGATAAAACGCTTTTACAACTTGACACGTTGTGATTATTTTTGTGCGCAAGAAATCTGGATTTAATTTGGTCTTATGTGTTAACAATCATCATTTAAATATATGAATCAATATTCCACACATCACTGGTTTTACTCAGGAGTTGTTTTTTTAGCTTTTCTGTTCGACTCTGTTAAATTCTATTAAATGAATTACCTTTATGTGCTACGGATTCAAACGTGCTCTATAAACAGGATTTGAAAAGCACTTTAGAAACAAAGATGATTTCTGTGCTCTGAATTCTACTTTAGTCTGTATTTACAATCAACGCCCGACAAAGCACATGGAGCAGGTGGAAGACGCACCTCTTTGACGTGCCGTTTGAGGTGCATGTAAACGCTCTGTCCTGTTTTGCGATAATGTCGCTCCACATGTTCTCGACCGAAGCCCAGGAATGTGTTCATACACACATACAGGCCTCCCTCAGACTCCTGCGGAGCAAAACAAACAATAACAATGAGAAAGCACAACTGGCACAACAACAACTGGCACACTATGAGCACATTTGAAATATTTCTTACCGTGGGAACAATTTCAGGATCTTCTATTTTGCCCAGTTTGCCAAACTCATCACGGTAACATCAAACACAGAGATGTGATTCTGACACTTTCCAAACTCTTTCTCGCTCAAAGAATTATTATTTGCACCAAAAACTTTCCACCTTTCAGCATTTGTGCTGCTGACAAGCATTAGTTTTAATGCAAATGCCTCCTCTGACAGGTCATTTAAGCCAAGGAAAGTAATTGATTATTGTCTCATATCAGGCTTCATACGAGCAACATGATACAACAATTTTATGCTGTTGTTTCTGAAACTGAAAAGCATCCCATTACAGGCAGACTATTTCATTAACAACATGTCTGAGCTCTTGGGAGAATGATTTTTACCTTTAGTAACAGCCCATAAGCTGAGACTGACTTGTGTCATGTCTTTGAGAGAAGAACACAATTCTTTGGTCATCTTGTTATTATCAAAAAATGTCCACATGAACAGTGACAGACACCTAAACATGCTTTCAAATCTACAATAATCAACCTTTTCCTTTCCTTGACAGTTCACTTCACATGGGAAAACAACACACTTGGAAAATACACCTTCAAAGTTAACCTAAATCTGCGACTGATAAACCTTTAAGTGGCCCAGAGTGACATATGAGCCTCAACAGTGCAAGGGTAAAAATAACCCAGTCCTCAGGCCAACATGACAAACTCCAGACAGCTGAGTCACCTTTAAAAACGGGTTCAGTCGAGAAAGCGAGATTTCATTGGGGCAAAGAAATGTTATTTATATCTGTCACAGGTAGGAAGGGTACCTGTGACAGATACAAAAATGCAGGGTTCAGTTCACGTACAGGAAGAACTGAATCATCAGCGCATGAAACCCCTTAAAGGTTCAAATAAAGTAAAGCAGCAGCTGTGTTCATGATGTCCCTGCTGTCCTATTCACAGAAGAAAAGTAAAATGACAAAAATAAAGCAGAATAAGCATTTTCATATAGCAGAAGCATTAAATCTTTCACTTTTTGACTCATTATAGTCACAGTGTTGCAGAGACACCATGTGACCCCATAAAAGCTACTAAAAACCAAAACAACACCATTAGGGTCTTTAAACGTGTACAAATCCTGTTTGAGAACAGAAACATCACCGTGGACACAGTTCCAGCCAAGCACCACTGACGCACTTTAGGCCATTTTCAGACAAATTACAGACTATAAAAGGCCAAGAGTGGAGCAGTGAACTCAGTGTGCTGCTGCTGGAGGGGGAGCCCAGCTTCAGGCAGGTGTAGGTGTGTGGCTCCGTTTATTGGTCTAACTGGCCTGCGTGTGGACCTCCAGTAGTAGTGGGGTGGTGTGAAGTGGACACAAAGGAAACCCCTTTCATCTCTTTCGCCTGAGACGTAAACACCCTTTAATTGTCTTTTCCCCTCTCAAGCTCGCGGGGACGGTGACCATGGAAACACGCTCATTTACAGCAGATTCACGTGCGCCGCTGAGCTCGTGCAAAACAAGCTGTCAGCTCGCCTGCGACGCACTTTCTCTCCCCAAACAAGCCGCTCGTGTCGCACCGTGTGTGTGTGTGTGTGTGTGGAAGGGGGCGACAGGCACACTTACGGGAGAGTCGAAAGAAAAGGCGCACTCGCTCTTGAACACCCGGTCTCCTGTTCTGGGGACCCTGATGGTGGGCATGTATGGGACCAGCAGCTCTCCGAGGTCTGCAGCCATCTTCGCATTCCTGCTTCTCGCACCACAGTGCTGCGGAGCCTCCGGGGCAGCGCCTGTCACAGGAGAGGATGCTATTTTTAAAGCACTCCGTCTCTACATTCCTCCGACCAGGGGGATGTGACGCTGAAAAACATAAAAATAAAATGACCGAGGGGTGGAGGCAGGCAGGCTGCTGCACGGTGCGGCGCAAAGCTAATGTTGTTCTTTTGTGTTTCTATTCTTTTTCCTGTCTCCCATCACACAAAAAAAGAAAAATCTCGGACCTGCGCAGAAATTACATTGCTGCTGTTGGCTGTGGTGACGCCGCTGTGCTGCTCCTGCTCACGGGGATGTTTTACGAGAAGGCCCCTCCCGCCTCTGAGGATGATTCATAAAGCCGCCCACATTTACTACAGCATGTTTCCAGCTTCCAGGATTCAGGAAGTGCGTGATTATGGAGGACACTTTGATTTTTAGTAGCTGCTGCTGATCCTTTATCAATCTGCAGTCGGTTTGTTTAAAAAAGAGAGAGAGCAGGAAATGTCATTGCTCTGCAGGATTTTGCGAATATAATAAGTAAATAAACAAAAAATATACTGCAGATGGCAGATTTTTATTTTTAATATGTGATTTTAAGTCCACTTGTGCTGCGTGTGTCTAAAGAAGCCCTTTGTCCGCATGACCAGGCTAGTCTTGTCTGCAGAGCTCTGCCACCCGGTGGACGCTCGTGTTCATCGCAAGAAAATAAACTATAAACCAACAGGAGACCAACCTTCCTCAGAGATCTGGAAGAATTTACAGTACAAATAAATGTAAGGTGCAATTTGTTTTTAATTGCACTTGGCTGAAGCTTTCTCAGCCCTGGCTAAGCATTTGGATATATCTTGATCTTTGTCAACAGGCCAAGTATATCCTGGACAGGTTGTCAGCTCGATGCCGGGCTGATACAGAGACGGACAACCATAGGAGACTTTTAGAGTCACTAATTAACCCCACTAACTGCACGCGACAGAGAAAATTCAAACTCCTTCATGGAAAAAAAAAAAAGTAATTATAGATATTATGCACATTTGATTTACTCTTCAACTTGAACTTTATTGGATGATTTCAGCTCAGAAGTATTCACACAAACTGAAGACAGGGGGTCTCAGTGGGTTTCCTGCTCTGACACAAGCTGCCAGTCCCCGATCATCTGTAACTCTGGAATATCATCACGGTAAAGGTGTTTGCTGCATGAACTGAATTAACACGCTAAAACATGAATATCAGAGTTCGATAGATACTTTATTCACGCAATAAGGGAAAAAATGTACAAACAGTGAGATTGATGTACAGATGACAGAAACATCTGGATTAATGGTCAGGCGATGACTTGGGGCTGTTGTCAATTAGCTCCTTGTTAAGGGTCGGCACTTGAAACCAGGGGCCGTCTCCTTGCTGCCTCATATGGCGACGCACCTCCAGCTGCGTCAGTCTGTGACAACAAAATCATGAATAAAAAGAGGCGGAGAATGTAACACCATGCTTTAGAAATGAGCAACCGGTTAAGTATGGAAGACTAATAATGTACGATGCTCGTAAAATAACAAAGAACTACATTTGTCACAGCTGCAGCACACACACTTAAATTGATTCCTCAAGATTTACCAATCTTATTAAATTTACCAATTTCAATAACCAATCTGCATATTTTTCAGAGAGCGTGTTCTGAAAAAGCCAAAGATGGTTCCCTCATAGGCTCGCCTGCACCTGTTTTCTTTTGGAGAGAGAAGAAAAACAAAAAACTGAGGTTTTCCACATCAGTGGAAGAATGCTATTATCAAGGAATGCAGCTGCTCTGCACGCCCTTTCAGGATCCCTCCCTGCACCAGAACTGCATCATGTTCTGGTGCTTTCCATGACTGGACACACTTAAGAACGGCTGCCGCTTTAGCGTTTGTAGTGAGTTTTCCATGACGGTGGTAGCAAACTGCTGTTTCCCATTTGTGCTGTAAAGCACATTTGTAAACCTCTGTGACAGTTAAAAACTCTCTCTTGGATGCTTCCCTCTGTAAAACTCAATATCAAGACACTGTTGGTTACACTACATAAACAGCTAAACACCAGCTGTAGCACATCAGTGTATCGTGTGGTGTATATGAGCCAAGCAGACACGTCTTCTAAAAGCATTTAAATTCATGTGTTTGTGTTGATGGTGAAGCGCACGAAGCACACTGGCAGTAACACCCACCTCATGTCTGCTTTTTCCTTTTCAATCTGGATCGCAGCCATCATCTTTTCGTAGTCCTTCACTGGGGAATCATAGATGTTCCGTGTGATCCACCTGGTGATGGGGTGCTGAAACAACAGCGCACAAGGATTTTGTGCAAACATAGGACTGTCCCTTTAGTGCAGGCATGTGACATACATTTGTTGCAGTTCAGTGTTATTGTGGTTACAGAGGAGCTTTGGTCAAGTAAACTTTCTTGAGGGGACATTTTTTATCCTGTTTTAATTCTTAAGCTCAAGATCCGCCTCACCAACAGCTTAAGGTCATAAGGAGCATTTACCAGGCTCTGCCCATGAAAACTCAGAAACCATACACTTTTTTTACAAAGATTATTTTCCTTTGGAGATGCTTTCATGTTGACTGTGGCTGGTGCTGCTGTGCGTTCGTGTCGTCTGGATCGGCTTTGGTGAATGTTTTGGGTTTGGTGTTGACATCTGTCCAGCCTCGCTTGTGGAATATTCCACTCTCACCCAAGGTGGAAGCGTGCCACTTGTGGCTAGGGAAGATTGAGTGCTTTAATGAACTTTGATTCACTGCTTGATCAAAGCTTGTGCGCCAAAACACACTGGAGGGTTTTTTTTTATAGGAATAAAAGCATTTTTAAGAAATAGAGTGCCACTGAGTCCTTTGAAGACTTTGCTTAAAAATCATACCCAGTTTAAAATTAGTTGCTTTCTCCTTATCAGAAGCCTCCTTAGACAGGAGACTAGCATGGCTGCTATTTTTAACTCCTTTCCTGGAAGTCCCGGTCTGTTCCATTGCACTTGTGCATCTGCAGCACATGATGGATCTCCTCCAGTGTGTCACTGCAATAATACTTCAACTCTAACTTCATTTTTGGGAAAAGGACAAAGAGCCAGAATCTAGAAAGTGCAAGGCAGTCGTCAGTGTGTGGACACAGACTGGTACGTGCTACGTACAGACTGCTTGCTCCAAGTCCAGAGATTATACTCTCACCATCTACAAGTCCGCTATGGCCTGCTTGAGTCCCAGTGATGGGACACTGGGCCATGTTGCCACTGTGTGCACCTATGTGTCTATGGAACTGTGCAGGCTGCACTACCGCACCCCCACACCCTCAGAGATGCAGGATTTTGAACTGAGCACTGATAACAAGCCGGACGGTCCCTCTCCTCTTTAGTCTGAAGGATGCTGTGTTCATGTTTTCCAAAAAACTTTGATTTGTCTGACCACAGGACTGTTTCCCCACTTGGCTCCAGTCCATTTTAAACGAGCTTTGTCCTGGATCATGTTCACATACGCCTTGTCTTTACATTATGATGCTTTGACATGCATTTGTTGATGACACGGTGACAGAATTATGACGGTTTATCTCTGACAGGAGCAAACAGGAGGGACACAAAGTAAGGAAGCAGCCCAGGGCAGACGCACACCCAGGCTACTGCAGCCCTTTGGCATACAGGTCGTTTGCACAACCAGGTCAGCTATGCCAGGGCTCCATGTCTGGTTTGAATGCAGAGCAGCCTGAGGGCCTGGAACTGAAGGGCAGCCAATATTGATTTTCTCCTTGTCCCTTTGCCCCAAAAGGAGGTTTCTCCAGAATCTCCAGCTGTGCTGATATTATTTACTGTGAATGATGAGATATTCAGTCTTCTTTGTGGTGAGAAACATTCAGTTTTGTGCAGTTTAGTGAGCTTCTGCTCATCGACACGTCTGAAACTCTGCCTCTCTAACATCATCTTTTTACACACAATCATGTTACTGACCTATTATCAGTTAACTTCATTAGATGTGAATTTCCCCCCAGTTATTTCTTTTTAGTACTGCTTACTTTTCAAGCTTTTTTTTTTTGGCCTCCATCCCATCAGTTTTTTGTTAAACCACGTAGCTCTAATCAAATTCAAAACGATCAAATGTTTTCAAATAATGTTTTCAAATAATTTTGGCCTGTTATAGGATACCTGTCAAAAAATAAAGATGCTGCATTGCACATAATGATGAGCCAGCTCTGCCTCACCGACATAACAGACATTTAATCGAGCAACATAATGACGTGCAAAGCACGCTGTTTCAGTCGAGGCTTCTTTTAACTCTACACTGAACGGGGCCCTCGGAGAGACTTTTACCTGAGGGACCCGTCGTAGCACCTGGGTTTGAAAATGTAACACAACAGTCCCATAAAACACTCACTGGAGGAAAACATGATGTTGGGGGGGGGTTAACAATGAATATGCACATATTATGATTACACTTCAAAATAAAATCCGTGAGCATATCCTTCCCTTAATACGAGTTTGAAGCAATGACAGAAAGAAGCACCACAAACAACCAAAGAGACAAAGGGACGCACCTTGTAGTACTCCCAGTGCTCGGGCTCGTAGCCTTCAGGAATTTCAGCCAGCTCTGCCTCACCTACACGACAGACATTTAATCGAGCAACAGAGATATTCATTCCATACGTATTTGAGTAAGTCCTGGAAAATATTAGAAGCCGATTAGAATACACAATAAAACACTTATGCTTACTCACCGATGAAGATATTCACCCCCGTGACGACGATAGCCACTGGAACACCAGTCAGCAAGATGTAAAATTGCTGAGGGAAAAAATGAGAAGAAAATCAAATATATGGCAAATTCAGTTGTTGATGCGTGCAAGTCACCATCCAAAATTAACCAAGTAAGAAATATCTCTTACTTTTTAACTCAGCGAACTGACTTTTTTATTTTTTTAAACCAGCTTAAACAGTATCATGTTGGCCATTTTAGTTTTGATGTATGCACTGCTCTCTGCTGCTGGTGCCTTTGAGCAAGGTGAGTAACACAAATGTGGAAGCTTGTTTTTTGGCTGAGTGTAAGAACATGAACACAAACATTCTTTAAAATAAGAGAGAAAACATGGTTACCATTTAGAAACCTGCACTGTGGGTGAATAATAAACTTCCAACAGTACGTCTGAGCAGTCAAGGAAAATATGTTGAGGGAAAACTTCCTTTGTTACATTTCAATAACAAGATTTTGTTTTGTTCTTTCAAAGGGTGAACACAAACATTATATTATAATGATACAGCAAAGTTAACAGAGAGCACTTCTGCAGTGTATGTACGTGAGCTTGGTGGATGTGATGGTGCTCTGCACTTACCAATAGGCGCAGAAATCTCCTGTCATAGTAGTCAGAGGGTTTGATGACAAACAGTCTCTTTCCGTGACCCCAACGGACCGCAACTGCAAAACAGGGCACAGTTACTATCATGATGCCTGTGATTGGTTATAGTGAGCACGCACGCTGCCTCTTCAGTTGCATGGAGGCTCTGTCCAGTGTACCAAGTATCTCTATAATGTATTACAAATGCAAAGTCTATGACCTACCACTACATCATGATTAGGTGGGTGGAGCTTGTATTTTGTGTTGTTTTTCTAGCAGGCTTAGATGTTTTACATGGTTGACACGTTTGCCCCATCTCCCTTGTTGAAGAGACGTTGTTTCTAATGGTGGCTGCCCGATTGAGTTTAGTGCTATAATTACATATTCATATAATTGGACTACAAAAACTCAGATTATGATTACGTTTCACTTCAACAATAAATAATCCCAGATTATTTTTGCAATAATGGCAGTCATCCATTACTGCGGACATCTTCTTAGTAATAATCTTTGGTTTGACCATATGGGCAAAAATCAAGAATGACCATCACTGCAGCTCTTCAAATGTGTATTCGTGTGGCTGTTCCCTTTAGAGGTTGCCACAGCAGATCGTCTCCCTCCTTCACTACATCCACAAATCTTCTCAGCGGCCTTCCCTTTTATCTGCCTTTGCAAAACAAATCCACTACCTCTCCTCTGTAATTGTCCAAACCATCTCAGCCTTGCTTCTCTAACTTTGTCTCCAAAGCGCTCAGCCTGAGCTCATGTGCTCATTTCTAACCTTGTCCATCATGGTCACTCCCAATGAAAGTCTGAGCATCTTTAACTGTGCCACCTGCAAATCTGCCTTCTGTCTTTTTGTCCATACATAATAGCAGACCTCACTACAGCCTTGTAAACATTTATTTTCGCTCTTGCAAAGTATTGCATGAACTGTTTAAAACAGGGGTAGGGAACTCCAGGCCTCGAGAACCGGTGTCCGGCAGGTTTTAGATGTGTCCTTGAGCCAACAAAGCTGATTTAAAGGGCTAAATTAGCTCCTCAACATGTCTTGAAGTTCTGCAGAGGCCTGGTAATGAACTAATCATTTGATTCAAGTGTGGTGACCCAGGGTGAGATCTAAAACCTGCAGGACACCAGCTCTCGAGGACTGACGGTCCCTACCCCTGGTTTAAAGGGTGTCCCACTGAGTCAGGTGGCTTTACTGAAACCTTATAATTTAAGGATATTAAAGAACATGTCGCTATTAAAAACATGGTGAAACACCTTTAGATAAAACTGCAGACCATAGCACTGCATGCAACAAGCAGATTTATGTTAAGCGTTGACACAGAGATGACAAACTATCATTCAAACCCTGTAACCCAACTAATGTTTACTAAATACGCACCGCTTACTGCAATGAAAAGGCAGAGGTTGAAACTGGAGGATAAACAGTGGCGTATATAAACAGTACATATGTATACGGAGCTATAATAAAGTCACTGTCTTCCTTTATTGACACCAGGACACACGTTAACAGCTAGCTCATGTTAGCAAGCTAACAAGGTCATGAGAAAAGACAAGCAGCCTTCCGGTCAGTCGTCTCATTTTTTAAACGACTGGGGTGTGTCTTACCTTTATCTGTGCGGGGGATTGCTCGAGTGAGTAAATTAGCCGCAGTATTTCCAGATTTCAGAGGACTCAGTCTGGCTGCAAAAGCAGCAACAGACCTGAGAACGCTCGTGCCCACCATCGTTACTTTGGGAGGACGGCCCAGCAACACGAACTGTGATTGGCCGTTAAGCGAATAAGCGAATCATATTTGATAAGAGCACAGGTGTAATTTATTTTCAACTGAAATGTTATACGGGGTTTTATTATTAAATTAATATTATAATAATGTATTTAGCACCATAAAATTATTTAAAAATATATCTTTCTTCTTTTTTCTTTCTTTTTCTTTTTAAGAAAAAGAGACAAAATGCATTCTGGGTAATATGGGAAGCGCTACATCAAAAATGGCGGCGTCCTCATCCGCAGGACGCGTTTTGACTCTTTGCAAGCAGTTTCAAAATGTCTTTAGGATATCCTCAGCGACAAACGCGCGACAGGGCGCTGTTAGTTCGGCCAAATGCCAGACTTCTCTTCTCAGGTAAGAGATCAGTTTAATGCATTCCCCAAAACGGAACAATAATGTGGGTTAACAACGACACATTCAAAGCTGTCGGTCAACAGCTCAGCAGTCCCTGTTTGCGCAAAGATGCCAGTGATTGTTTACAGCAAAGTCAAAGAGACAGGTTTTCTTTATTACGGTGAGGTAGAAACCCCGAGTTCCCATGTTGATGTACTCAGTGGACATTTATGGTTTTATGGCTGTATTTAAGACTGAAGTGAGATTTTGACTGCTGTGATCGTGGGGTCTCCATTATGTCCCATCAATACACAGCTGTTAACTATACGTGTGAAAAGTAAGTCACAGCCTAAAGACCAACTGACAGGTCAGTGATGTTTTAGGACAGAAGAGGCTCCAAAGAACTTCAAATGATCCAAAGTCTTATTTGACGTTAAAGAGCTTAACACCAAAAATATCTGCCTGGGATTAAACCAGAAAGTGCTGAAATGTAACACTTAAATTTCAAGATGGAATTCCCTGAATTCAGTTTTTGTTGTTTGGGGGTTTTTTTAATTGCGGAAAAATAATTTACCTGCTTCGGCATTTGTTATCAGGCTTACTGTGTGCACTTTCTTCATGTTCAACAGGGAGAAGTCTCCCATTGTCACCCCATCCTGGAGCAATCCCATCAGCTCTCCAGGTCAGTATCGAGCTCTGCACACAACCATCAGCAGGAGAGGACTAGAGGAGTTCTTTGATTCACCTGAGAACTGGGGAGAGGCCAATGTGAAGTCAGGTAAAATATTACAGCACGCAAAGAGAACATTGTCTGCAGGTTTGATTGTAGTTTGAATCAACCTGAATATGTTCATTTTATTTGCACCTGAATGTAGATCAGTGTAAACACAATCTGCTAAACACTATTTATCAGCACAATTTGTTAAAAAGTATAGTAAATACTGTTTAACAAATTGTTTGTGGTCAGATGTGTGAGTTTAGAGTGACATAACTTCTTGCACTATTAGGCGCACCGTGGACTGCCAAACAACTGAGAACAAAGAGCAACGAGGACTTGCACAAACTCTGGTGAGCTGTGTGGAAATGAAGCGTCTCAGTGGAAACATTTAAAACATTTAGCGGCGTGTAACCCTCTGATTGTGTCTCAGGTATGTCCTGCTGAAAGAAAAGAACATGCTGCTCACACTTGAACAGGAAGCAAAAAGGCAGAGGGTCCAGATGCCAAGTCCAGAAAGACTAAGAAAGGTTCGTCTCATGCTGAGCTGATAGCTGACACGATGTAGGTGCCAATGATTATATGAAGCTTTCTCCCCTCCCAGGTTGAGCGGTCCATGATCAGGCTAGAGACGGTGGCGAAGGAGAGAGAGAGTGCACTGCGTCTGCTGCAAACAGGACAAGAGAAAGGCCGACCAGGAGCCTGGAGGAGGAACATATTTGGATATGTGTACTGGTGAGGGCAGTCTTGCATATCAGACCTACATGGGAAAAAGATATGTCATACCTTTATCATATGGTGATGGGGAAACGGCCTGTTTGCAGGACATAGTAGGTCCATATAAACACATGTGGTCCAAGCTTTGTTACACATATTTCATTCTCAGATTGAGCCTGAAAAATATTATCAGTGTTTTCTTGGATTGAAAAATAAAATAAAGAGTATTTACCAAGAAACCAGTTTAAGCTGCTTTCAGCTCTGCGATATGCTGCTTGATCCTGCTGGAAGCAGTCATCAGAAGATCAGCATATTGTTGTTATAAAGGGATGAAATGATCAACAACTATACTCAGCTAGGCTGTGGCATTTAAATAGCCCCCACACATCATACCACCACCACCATCAGCCTGAACTGTTGATCCGAGGCAGGATGGATCCAGGATTTCATGTTGTTTATACCAAATTTGGACTATTGTCTGAATGTTGCAGCAGAAATGAAATCTCATCAGACCAAACAATCTTTTTCCAATCTTCTGTTGCCCGGTGCTGGTGAGCCCTTGTGAATTGTAGCCTCAGTTTCCTGTCTGACAGGAGCGGCAATCCATGCGGTCTGCTGCTGCTGTGGCCCACCTGATCCTAGGTTTGACATATTGCGTGTTCAGATATGCTCTTCTGTATGCCTTGGTTCTAACATGTGGTGATTTGAGTTACTGTTTCCTTCCTATTGGCTTGAAACAGCCTATCAGTTCTCCCCTGAAACCACCAGGCTATTGTTTGGACAGAGAACTGCCACTCATTGGACAAATTTTCAGCAGTTTTGAACTACTTGGAGCAGCCAATCTGGCACTAACAACCACGTCACGTTCATCTTAACCTTGCCGCAATGCGATTGGCTTAAAGCGCTTCGAGTGCTCAGAGTAGAAAAGCACCACGTAAGCACCCGTCCATAGTTGTGGTAATGAGCAGCTGAACCGATTCATCCTTGGCAAAGCTAATTTGAGACTTTTATTGGACGCCCTGTAATCTCATTGATTTATTTCCTCCACAGGTATCGATTCAAAGAGTATGCTATTCCCTGGTACATGAACAGACGATACAAGCGCAAGAGGTTCTACACACCCAAGTTTGTTGAACCACATATAAGGTAAGACCAGTGTATGCAATATCATGTACATTTTTAAGTACGTGATACTTTTCTTACAAAGGATTTTACTTCCTTTCTCCTTCAGGCTGCGTATTGAGAATTACCTTCGGGAAAGGGCAAGGAATGAAAACTTAAAGAAGAGACGTCTCACCAAGTTACAGGAGAGGTTCCCCCAGATTAAAGCTCCTGCATCCTGAAAATGTGGATCTGACTAGTGTGAATCAGCTCATCAAATAGCCATGGATGGACTGAAACTGTTGTATGACCACCTTTCATGTGATCTCAAAGATAAATTATGTAAGATGGCTCTAAAGTGTGCCGCTCTCTCTATTTGACCCCGACTCCGGTGTTCTTTACGCTCCTGTATGAAAACCCTCAGAACTTAAGTAACCAGTGGGCTATTGAGACTACAGCACTCAGTTAATCATTAAAAAAAAAACAACTTTATTTGTAAAAGACCACATGAAGCCAATGACAAGCAAGACTGAAAATTAAATACAGATTTGAGTTAATACCAGTAAGCACAGGTAGGAACGGACTGGCCTTTACCTGTGACGACTTGACCTGCTACATAGGAAGAAAAAAAAGGTTCATGAACCTTTTTTTTCTTCCTGAACGAGACGATATTCACGTCAAACTAACAGGTTGTTTTTCCAAATACATCCTAATCATCCCAAGTTTACCATATCAGCATTCTGCACAAATCATTTTGGCTTCTGTACTCTGTCGTTTTGATCAGAAACTTGACTTTTTGATTCGAGGTTCCCACCAACAACTTACAGATAAGGCAACCGGCCGACTTTCAGGGAGCTCTCAGAGGAGCTGAAATTGCAGATGTTTGTTTTCTACAAATCCCAGACAGGTGTATGGACAAACTCTGTTTTAAAAACAAGTCGTACAAAAATAAAACAGCGAGGTGTTCCTGAGTCTGGGTCAGAGGGGGGAACCATTCACGACGTTGAGCTTGCAGTGAAAAAGACGATGAGGATCGGGGGTCAAATCAAGGGCACTTCCTGTCCACGCACTGCTTTCCTCCCTCCTCATACTCCTGTTTGGAGATCCACATCTGCTGGAAGGTTCCCTGGAGGATGCAAGAAAAATGTTTAAAAGACTCTGAAAACACTTTAGTGCCTTTAATGTGGTACAGACATGAAGTCATTTTGTGTGTCCTTACCAGAGATGCCAGGATGGAGCCTCCTATCCAGGCGCTGAACCGGCGCTCCACTGTAGTGCTGTTTGCTATCAGCTTCAACCTCATACTCTGCAAAAGCACGCGATTAAAGATCTCTCAAAAAATGATGAACAAAATGTAGCAAATTTAAAATGGAAAGACAAACATTGCAGTACATCACTGACTAAAGCTAAAGATGGTACTGATAAAAACATATTTAGTGACATGCTGGCACTGGCTGATACTCACCGGAGGGGTTTTCTGGGAGAGTTCTCTGTTCAGTCGGTCAGTGAAGCCCTGAATGAGCGTGTTTCCACCAGTCACCACCACACTGCCATACAGACCCTTGGATAACAGTCACAGGTCAGTAAGTGGGGTTGTAGGGTTTAGGCACAGATACGAAGCACAAAAACTACTCAGATTACATAAAACGGTGTTTCTGAAAAGAAAATCCAGTTGAACGAGGTGCTTACAGGCCGGATGTCGATGTCGCACATTCCCACACTTGTTGTCACGACGTGGCCAACTCCTAGCATGGTGTTCCCAGACAGTCCCTAAAAGCGATCAAACACAAATGTTACATTCATAAATAAAAACATTTGACCACCTCAGAGCAATATACATTTAATCACCAGCGCCGTTCATTCATCCGGGACCTGCTGAGTAAAACTCACCTTAGCATTGGAGGGGTCAAACAGCCCCTCTGGGATCTTCAGCCTCTCTGCTCCAAAGTCACAGTTGTAGCCATTGGGCAGCTCATAGTGCACTGTGGGCATCTGGGCAGCAACCCTGATGAACAAAAGAAAAGGGGGGGAAAGTACTGAAATGTATCATATCGATCTATGTGTGAGTAAACATCTCTGGTTCTAATGTGACTCTTTTTCTAGTACAGCGTTAGAGTGAATCTGTTAAACTGAAGTACAGGATCAAACCACTCTCACTGTTCATCATATGGAGAGTCTGACACCTGCAGCACTGATGCCTGGAAGTCCTGGATTACACACTGGAAGAAAAAGACACACTTTCATTACCAAACATGTAATTATTATTACTGTGCTGCCGAGTTTGCTGCTTACATTACACATGTAGTTGTGCCAAGAGCGGGTGACTTGAGGTAGTTTCTCCTTTTTCTTCCAACTGGCTTGGGCTCCCTCCCGCACTGGATCCTGTATGGACAAACCCCCCCACTGTGGTTAGACTCATGGCAATAAGGGCTTGAACCCAGTAATGTGGCAATGATGTGTAGAAAAGCCAGGCGTGGTAAATGTTGAGCAAAGTTAATCATTTAACATTCATCAAATGAAACAATCACTCCCACAGATCGTACCTTCGATGCAATCATGTAGGGAGGGATTATCTCCACATTTAGCTCCTGAAACAGCTCCCTGCACTGCATGCTCATGAAGTCTCCAGCCAGGGGCGACTTGACGATGCCTGTTGAGAGTGAAAGAGTAACGCAACTTCAATGACACGGTAACTTTGTAGGCACCGTAACACATATCATTTAAAAGCACTCAAAGACCGTAATGTGACTTCAGTAACACCCCATTTATCATTTTCTACAAAGACTGCACAGTAACAGTGACCCTGAATGGATCACTCCCATTCCTGCTGGATTTTGTCCTCAGCATAATTAATAAATCTGGTCTTATTAACTAATGAATAAAACCTGACTTTGCTTTTCTATTTGTCAGATATCCTGTTCTTCATTTATCTTTAGAAAGACAGTAAACAAAAAAGGCCACAGAAAATTTTTGTGGATGTAGTGAAAGAGGACACGCAGAGTGCTGCTGTGACAGAAAACAATGCTGCTTAGGAAAACGTTAGATGGACACACGATCCGCTGCAGCAATCCCTGAAGGAAGGAGCCCAAAGGAGGAGGAGGGCAAGTACTTGACCAATCAGAAACGTTCACAGTAAATCCTGCTCCCAGTCTCACGATACCTTTGCAAAATAATCTCCCACAGTTCAAAAACATGCATGTTATGTTAACGGTCCATCCATCAGCCCTGCGACAGGCTGGTAACTTGTCCAAGGTGTACCCGCCTCCTGCGTTACGGCAGCTGGGATTGGCTCATCACAGCAAGCTGAGCTCTTCTGGTCAAACTGCAGTCCCTTTATGATTTTATGATGTGTATGTTACAATAGCTTCTCACCTTGCTGCAGAACATAGCCGTCGTGCACTGGAATTGCAGTAGTGTGTGTTGCACCACTGTCTAGAACCAGGCCTGTAGACCGCCCATTGGCAAAGCTTGTATGTTTAAAGTTAAAGAAATATGTGGTTTAAAGTCCAGCAGATGGCATGAAATTTCATCAGAGCTGTCTGTGATGATTAACTGAACGCACTGCTTTAGTGTCCGTCCTGGATGACGTGAAACAGTAAAGGATACGCAGAGAGCACGGCTGACTTGCAAAGGAAGAAGGCAGGAATGTTGTAATGCTCAAACATCAGCTCTGTTAGTTTCTCTCTCTTTGCTCGTGTGTTCCACTGCAAACACAGAACAGAAGTTAGCCCACTTACAACAAATCACTGCCAGATACACACAGATACCTGCAGATGGTGATGAGGGCAAGGACAGGAAACACACTCTTCACATGGCGCTGAGCTCAAATAGCTCAGATGTTAACATCAATGTGTCACATATTTATTTTTAAACAGAGCAGCAAATCAAACCGATTAATTTTTTGAGACTCAAAAGTTAACTCACCGACGCCTCTGACATGAGCACGGGGTGCAGGCTGGGTTCAGACTTGAAGTGCATCTTGTACGTGTGATCCAGAATAGCCTGGAAACTGTCCCAGTCCTCAACTAGAGGCAGAGTTAAGAGAAAACAAATGAAGGGCCTGGTAACTGCCAAACACCTCTGAAATCTTTTTTTATGTCACCGTACCTACATTAAAACATATGACAAAGCAATCACTTGTGCATAGAATAAGGTAGCCAAAACCATTTACATTTCATATGAAGAGCTGCAGCTTTTTGTTAACATTTACTAGTTTAAATTAAAAGACGTGAATATCAATCGTGGCTCAAGAGTTGGCAGTTCGTCTTGTAATCGGGCAGTCTCGGTCGTTGTGTCCTTGGGCAAGACACTTCACCCGTTGCCTGGTCAGAGGGGCTGGTGGCGCCAGTGTCCGGCAGCCTCGCCTCTGTCAGTGCGCCCCAGGGTGCCTGTGCCATCACCAGTGTGTGAATGTGTGTGTGAATGGGTGGATGACTGGGTGTAGTGTGAAGCGCTTTGGGGTCCATAGGGACTAAGTAAAGCACTATACAAATACAGACCATTTACCATAAGCAAATAACAGCAACGTTGTCATGCTAAGGCTTTGCAGTCTCTGTGGATACAGACCTCAAAAAGCCCCTTCATCAACACTATCATGTGTGTTGGGTCAGATGGTGGAGAAATTGGAGCAATTATAATTTTTTTTAGATAATAATTTGAGCACCAGGCACCATTTTTCCAGGTTAGCCCTCTAAGGGAGACTCTGGTCCCACTGTGCTCTTCTGCTGCAATTAAGATTTGTGTCACACTCATCTCTAAATAGCCTGAGAAACTCCAGTGGACCAGATTCTGATGAGCATCAGCAGCTAGGTCAGTGCACTGGGGCACTTGCCATCACTAATACTTTGGGTAAATGCTTTAAAAAGTGTCAACACCATCAGTGGACTGCAATCACTTAATACTTTAACTGGCAAAAGCCATTTATTATCTGTGAATCAAGCCACTACAAACAAACATGGCCATTACAATTTTTAGTTGTCCAACAGTCCAAAACCCAAATATAGAAGCAAACTGCTGCGATGTTAGAGCCTGAAATGGCTTAGTTAAATGAATTATATGAAAAAAAACTAACAGTAACTTTATGTCACTTCTGATACTAATAAATGTTCAAGTAAGTAAATCTGAAAACTAAGTAAAGGGCATTTAGGGCAAATGAATAATTGTTTCACCCAAAGAACAATCAAAAGATCAGTCGATGACGTGAACAACCATAAACTGCAAATATCTGAAATTTCTAATAAGGAAAGAAAACTGTTCAGCTGACCAGAACATAAAAACGAACCTCTAAAGCTTAGTCCGCTCCAGCATACAAACACCATCGCAGAAGAGCCAAATCACCAATTTAGTCTTTTTTAAACCAGTTTAGTTCATTTACAGCCCTGCTGCTCACTGGGGAACCAGACCAACAGCAGCAGCAACAGCCCTGGTTGGTGACCGTTAAACTGAAATCCAAAGTTTTTCAAAATAAGCCCAAACACAGTTTGGGTTATTCCGCACATGCCCCGTTATGACACAGACACTGCAGTAAACCACAGATTGCAGAGGGCTTGGCTTCCATCAGGAGAACACTGCACACCACAGCTGATGCTGATGAGCTGCCTTGAGCTTCAAATAATCTCATTAATATTCATGATGCGCTCCAGTCATATATATATACGTCAGCCAGGGTTTAACGAGCTCGCCAATGAAGTCGTTGTCAGACCAAAACAGACTAATTATGGATTTGGATCAAGCAGGCCAGATTATACACATTCACATTTGCATCAGAGATCAAAACCTGTTCCGTGTTTTCCAACAGCTCTTCTTCCCATTTATTTAAATCCTTTTTTACAACATACATATGAAAAGATCAAGGCCAGTCTTTTATGTACAGGTGAAAAAAGTCCTATTCTCCAATCACTTGGACTAAACGCTTACTCATGCCATTCTTGAGCGGAGACATGACCTCCATGTTCTCTCTGGGTACCCTCAGCTGATTGGTATCAATATAGTAGGTGGTGCCGCTCTGCTTGCCCTTGTCACCATCAGTCTCCATGGGTGTGCTGCCATCCTCTCGGTCAAGAGTCACACCTATTACTGTGGGAAAGTCCGCCTGAGATGGGACAAAAGAAACAAAACACACCAAATTACAGGTTAAGGCTGTTTGCAAGAGCCTGATTTCGGACCAGCATAACAACAGAAATTCACAAAAACTCCTTTCACAAAGTTAGTCATCCTCCTTTGCAGTGAGTGAATGAATTGACATTTTTGTGGAACACTGAGGTGCCATAATGTGATGCAATCCCTCCTGAATTATGAAGACAAACAGTTGGGAAATTTTCAAAAGTACCTGATTTGAATCTGGCTGTTTTTGACCAGTTTATTATGCAAAAACTGTATTTACAGTGTCTAGCTAAATGCTGAGAGGATTTTCAGAAGAAGAGGGTTATGTCAAAAGCAGAAAGAAAAAACATCTTTTAAATGGTAGAATTTGTGCTTGCATATAATCTGCTGCTAGGCGATTAGTGTCCATCTGTAATGTCTTACATTTATTCACACAAGATTCATTTTATCCCTCAGGACTTGCACGTAAACCAGAGGAAACAGAAAAAGGAAGTATTCTGGAATAATCTGAACTCAATTTATGCCTCCTGCCTCCAAGGTGACTCCAACCCTGATTTCTCATCATTGCCGTTCCCCCAGAGGGATGTTGAAGATGCACAGAGGAAGAAAAGACACGTTGTTAATAAGGTCATTCGAGTGAGCCACTTACCTTGGGACAGTCTTCTCCTGCGTAGCCAGCTCTTACAGAATAAGAGCCAATGTCAAACACCAATGCTCCCACCTCATCTGCAGAAATAAGGGAAGGGCTGCGATTGAACATTTTTCGAATGAAGTTATGCACAAAATATGGGGGAACATTTTATTCCTGTAATTTGTACACAATGCGGGCAAAAGTATTGGGCTACACATCTTAATCTTTGAGTTCATGCATTTTCACTGCCACAGGTTTATAACATCAAGCTCCCAGCCATGCAGCCTTCATAAAATCTGTAAAAAAAAACATGGGTCTTTGTAAAGAACTTATTGATAAATTAGACAGCAAATTATTTGAGACGTTCAACAATCTCTCCCAGAGTGATTGCAGTCAATGCACATCAGACTGCAACTGTTTGCAGAAAGGTTGCCACCAACAAGGTGAGATGTGCCTCCTTATTGATAGTATTCCCAGAATATTTTAATTTATTTAATAAAAGATTTATATTTAGTGTCACTGGATCGATACAATATCCCCACGCAAAACATCGCAATACTATGCTGTATCAATCTTAAATAATCATTAACCTCCTAAGACCCGAACTCTTCCACGGCATGCATTTTTGATTTCTCTTTGATATTTGGGCTGATTGGGATCCAATGAATGTAAAAAATATATATAAATTACTAGAATTTTTTTTTACCTGATTTTTTGTTTCTAAGAAAAATGAGAACCATATATGAGGATATTTGTTTAAAATTTCGACAGAACAGTAGCAGTATAATGTCCTCATGAGTGGATTTCAGGCCCTTGTAGAGCAAAATTGAGTATTTTGGTCTAAATAACCCAAAATGTGATGTCTTCATATGTGGACGCCAGGTCCTAAGAGGTTAAATACATTGAAGCTATCTATAAAGTGAGGTATCAAATACAAATTATATTACTTATATGTGTATATGCGTGCATGTGCGTTGTTTGTTGTTGTTTCTGTTCTTTTCTCCTCCCTCACCCAGGCAGCTGTCCCCACCTGTATGAAGACTGCCACCATCATCCCAGTCCCCAAGAGCTCTGCTGTGACAGCCAGTAGCCATCATGCCGATCGTCACGAAATGCTTTGAGAGGCTGATTATGGCCCACATCAAAGCCACCATCAGAGTCACTTCAGACCCACACCAGTACGCCTACCGGAAGAATCGATCCACAGAAGATGCCATCTCTTCTGTGGTTCACACCACCCTCACCCACCTGGAGCAGAAGAATTCCTACGTCTGTTTGCTCTTCATGGACTTCTTCTCCGCTTGCAATACAATTATCCCGCAGACACTTGTTGACAAATTACTGACCCTGGGACTGAGCTCCTCTCTTTGTAACTGGGTCCTGGACTTCCTGACCAACAGACCGCAGTCTGTGAGGATCCACAACGTCTCCTCATCTTCCAGAGTCCTCAGCACTGGCTCCCCTCAGGGCTGTGTGCTAAGTCCCCTCCTGTTCACGCTGCTTACATATGACTGCTCACCCATCCATCCAAGCTGTGTTATTATAAAGTTTGAGGACGACACAGCTGTGGCTGGTTGCATCACAAACAATGATGAGACCAGTTACAGGAAGGAGGTGGAACACTTGGAGGACTTTTGCAGGAAAAACAATCTCTGCTTAAATGAGAAGAAGACGAAGGAGATGGTTGTGGATTTCAGGAGGGGAAGACACACACCCCTGCACGTTGGAGGATCTGCAGTCGAAGTAGTACCCAGCTACAAGTACCTGGGTACATACCTGGATAGCAACCTCACCTTGAAAAAAAACACTTCCAGCCTGATCAGGAAGGCTCACCAGAGCCTCTACTTCCTGAGGAGGTTGAAGCGTGCGGGAATGGAGAGCTCAGTCCTCATCTCCTTCTACAGATGTGCGGTGGAAAATGTTCTGTGCTCTGGCATCAACGTGTGGCACAGAAACTGCACTGTGGCAGAGAGGAAAGCTCTACAGAGGGTGGTGAAGGCTGCACAGAGAGTTGTCGGAGGCAGCCTCCCAACCGTCACAGACATATACACCTCCAGATGAATGAAGGACCCCACTCACCCAGCACATACATTCTTTGTCCCCTCAGGCAGGAGGCTGAGGAGCATTAAATACAAAACCAGCAGACTGAGAAACAGCTTCATTCCAGAAGCTGGGAAACTTCTCCATGCATAATGGACAAGAACTGTTATTGTAGCACCTTAACCACTACTGACACTGTCACTTTATCAATGCTGGTCATCATGCCCTTTGCTGCTAAAGTATTTATTTACACCTATATTTATACCCACACTCTATACTGGTACTCAGCTTGTTGCACTCTACTTATAATATTATTTATTGTATTGTCTTATTAGCTCCTTGAATCCTTTCTAAGCATCTTACTATAAGCCGCATGCGTCACTAATGAAAAGGTCTATTCGGTACCTACACGTTTATAACAACTGACACCGGCTACCCGGAGGAACTATGAAGTTATTCTCTGTAAAACACAGGAACGACAGGATGGGTCATCAGTATGTCTTTGCAGGGTCTTTGTATTGGGTTTATCGCGATGAGAGCCTCGGTATCGTCATAACTACCGTTATTTTTACCGTTACATAACATAAACGGTATTTGTTCGTGAGCTCGGCAAGCCCATTTTCATTCATTTCCTTGCTAGCTAGACGACACCGGCTGAGTGACTTGTATAACACTTCACGTCTGCACGACTAAGCACCTGTGATATCTATATATTTGAACAGCCCTAAACACATGAGAATTAAAATGGACACAAGACTATATCGCTGACCAACTACGAAGCAGAACTTTAGCATAGCTAGCATAACGAGCTAACTAGCTACAAAGCTGGCTAGCTCCAACCAGGGACAACGTGGACGACAGTTGTGTATAAAATCAGCATATTATCATACTCACCACCACCGTACACTCCACCACTCATCCTCTAAGTTATAACGACAGTAACTTTAACAATATATGTTATTACAGGAGAAACACAACCACAAAGCGATTAATCACAACAAAGGAAATCTGCTAGCATGCATCAGTCCAACAAAGCGGGCTCCACAGTGCTTCGAGACAGCTGTCCAATCAGAGAGCAGCAATTCTCAGTACTTCCGTTTCCACGGTGATAGTCGGAAGTGACTGCGAGTACTTCCATGCTTTGGAGTGGACGTGGCCCTGAGGATTTCATATCGACGTGAGTTAAAACTCGTCATAAGTGTCTCAAATGTAACTTTAAAGATTAAAAATCGATGCACGGATCGTGCACGTGCAGACTTGATGAGTACACGCTGGTGTTGGTGAATGAAAAGTGGAGGACCTTGAGTCACGGTCACGGTCAGACTCAAAACATTGACTGTTCTAAGCGAGCATGTCCACGCTGAAAAAGCAGCAGCGCTGTTGTACGGACACGCTTATATTAGAAAATCGGAAATGCAATCCTTAGATTACACGTTATGCGTCATCATTGTCCAGCTTTTGCAGCTCAATCCAAGTTTTCCAGCCTCGTGTTTGTCCGGTGTTGGGTTAATTGCGCAAGCGCACGGTGGAAATGGTTAAGGAACTTGCTGGACAGTAGCAGAGTAGCCTCAGGAAAGGTGTTTATATAACTGTGCCTCTTCTCGATTTCTAATTACTAAAATACACTTTTTATGTAATATGTAGGTTCATACATGTCGCAATAGTGATGTTTACCATGTTATTAATTCAAAGTTAATATGAATATATCTTTGAAAGTTTTATCTTTTTATGGATTACTTATGAGGCCCAGTTGGCTCTTGTTTGTTAACAACCTGCAATATTAGACCAAGACAGTAACACTGGTTGTGCGATAAAAAGCATGTATTTTTGTTATTGATTAATTTAAATCAATTTGCTTTTTTTTTTTTCCATCCATAAAACATCAGAAAATTGGAGATAGCTCTGTTGTTTCAAGGTGGTATCATCAAAATGTTCCTTTGGCTAATAATGACACATCAATAAGATTATGTTTACTTTTTAAAGAGTATGAAACTTAGCATTTGTTAATTTTTTTTGCCTTAATGTTAGCTATAGGTTCATTGGTTGATTTATAGATTAATTAATGAGTTGAATTAGTTGTAGTAACAAAGTCAACACAGTCCGGTGGGTTACACATTCACCTAACAGAGTCTCTCTGAGACTTCGTCAGAAAGGCCACTCTTTACAAAAATCCGACAGCCAGCACTGCCTGCTGTGGTGACCCTTTGTGAATACAGGGAGCAGCTGAAGGTCGCTTCGTTAATAATAACGTCTTGCATTACAAGACCTACATTATGTTCACATTTTTATTTTTGTGGAAAGTTATGAAAAATAGCTCATTTTATTAGATCTAAATATTTAAAGCCAAATGTTAAATGTTGCAGTGAAGCTGGCGGCTCATCACCCTGTAGGGGAAAAATATCAAACCTTTTTGGGTCTTTTCAGCCTTTCAAATGTAGTTTAGGTTTTTTGCTGCCTTTATATAACTTTAAGCTCCATTGTTGTATGGAGGATTTAAGACATCTCTTTTAGGTCTAGAATGTAGTTTTCATTCCTTTTTTCACTTTAAAGCTGAAATGTCAATAATTATTTCTGAATTCTCTTTAGTGCAAAATAAATTTTTAACTTTGCTTCCTTCCAGCATTCATGCAGCGCTGCACCACACTGACCCTTGCTCGGCACAGCAGGCTCCTCTTAAGAAGTAAATTTGCACTTGCCCAGTGCCAGCAGTCAGCAGCTATGTCAAGTCTCCTGATCAACCAGCCCAAATACGCGTGGCTCAAAGAGCTGGGTTTGTCTGAGGACAACCCAGGTGTTTACAACGGTAGCTGGGGAGGTAGTGGGGAGGTTATCACGTCATACTGCCCTGCCAACAATGAGCCGATTGCCAGAGTTACCCAGGCTACTTTGGCGGAGTATGAAGAGACTGTTCAGAAGACGAAGGAGGCTTGGAAGTTGTGGGCAGACATTCCCGCTCCTAAAAGAGCGGAGATTGTGAGACAGATTGGGGATGCATTGAGAAAAAAGATTAAAGTACTTGGAAGTCTGGTGTCACTGGAAATGGGCAAAATCTATGTTGAGGGAGTTGGTGAAGTTCAGGAGTACGTTGACGTCTGTGATTATGCAGTTGGTCTGTCTAGAATGATCGGCGGGCCCATCCTGCCTTCAGAGAGACCGGGTCACGCCCTCATTGAACAGTGGAACCCAGTCGGCCTGGTCGGCATTATCACCGCCTTCAACTTCCCCGTAGCTGTCTACGGCTGGAACAACGCCATCGCTCTGACCTGCGGCAACGTCTGCCTCTGGAAAGGAGCTCCGACCACTCCTCTCACAAGTGTTGCAGTTACCAAGATCGTGGCTGAGGTGCTGGAGCAGAACAATCTCCCTGGCTCAATCTGCTCCATGACCTGTGGCGGAGCAGATATCGGCACGGCCATGGCAAAGGATGAGCGTGTGGATCTGTTGTCCTTTACTGGCAGCACTTATGTTGGCAAGATGGTGGCCATGATGGTGCAAGAAAGGTTTGGGCGCAAGCTGCTGGAGCTCGGTGGCAACAACGCCATTATCGTGTTTGAAGATGCTGACCTGAATCTCGTGGTGCCCTCTGCCGTCTTCGCTTCCGTCGGAACCGCTGGCCAGCGCTGCACCACAACCAGGAGGTTGATGCTGCACGAGAGCGTTCATGACACAGTGGTTGAAAGCCTCGCCAAGGCCTATAAACAAGTCCGCATCGGAGACCCCTGGGACCCCAGCACCCTCTATGGTCCCCTGCACACCAAGCAAGCTGTCGAGCAGTACCTGGCTGCCATCGAGCAGGCAAAGCAGCAGGGCGGCACTGTGGTGTGTGGAGGAAAGGTGATGGACCGTCCTGGAAATTATGTGGAGCCCGCCATCATTACAGGACTGGCTCATGATGCCTCTATTGTCCACACCGAAACCTTTGTCCCCATCCTGTATGTCCTGAAGTTCAAGACAGAGGAGGAGGCATTTGCCTGGAACAATGAGGTGAAGCAGGGTCTGTCCAGCAGCATCTTTACCAAAGATCTAGGCCGGGTTTTCCGTTGGCTTGGCCCCAGAGGGTCAGATTGTGGCATCGTAAATGTCAACATTCCCACGAGCGGAGCAGAGATCGGAGGAGCTTTTGGTGGGGAGAAACATACAGGCGGTGGAAGAGAGTCAGGCAGTGATTCATGGAAGCAGTACATGAGGCGCTCGACATGCACAATCAATTACAGCAAGGATCTTCCTCTGGCCCAGGGAATCAAGTTTGAGTGAGCCAGCCGGCTTTAAGCGTCGATGAGCCCCGAGGACAACACTAAATAGTTTGAATGGCCAAGTGAAATGCATGGTAATGCATTTGCATTCAGAAAGGTCAGCTTGTGTTTAGATCTGTCTCAGTCACATAGGATAAGTGTATCTGTATGAATGTAGTTTAAAAATATTCTGGATTTAAAACAGTTTCAGGAGTTTTTGTTCAAGGTTAAATTTTCCCCCAAATGTGTGCACCTTTCTACAAGCACTTAATGAAGTTTGGCTAATCGATCAATTACAATCGTTACATTTTGGAAGAAAAACTAGACAAAGTTGTAAATGTGTCGATCGTTGCAGTTCACCATTAACAGAAATGTTGCGTAGTCAACACTGGCTGTTTTGCACCCAGTTAACACATGAATATACTGTAATTTCTATAATACACAGTATTTTCCAGGCAACCAAACAACAATAAAAGGCAATGGGTTGACATGTGTACTGTCTGTGGATATTTCGTATTTTAATGCTTTCACTGAGAGAACCCAAGTGCAATAGTCAAATCCCAGTAAAATTTGGATCATGAACATATATCTTCTTCTTTAAACAAATAATGTGTGCTGTAATAATTTCCATGTTCGACATGCACTGACAAGGAAGTTACTCCCGTGACTTGGGCCTGTCCTGGAACACAGACGCTCAGTTAGATTTGGATGGGGGGTTAGAGGCCAGGTCAGTGCCTTTTTGGCTCTTTGGTTTATAATAAACAACCATGAAATTGTTCTTCAGTGGAAAAAGCGTTGTCGGTGCATTTTTCCCACGCTGGGCGAAAAGGTGACTGGGAAAATCTCTCTGCAGGTACACATCAGTGTAATGTCCAATAAAGGCCAGGTTTTGTGAAAAAGTTGGAAAGAGATGATCAAAGTTATTAGCCTGTTGCATTTTAATGTGACTGACTTTGAAAATGAAAGTTTTTAGTTGAGCCCATCTTATTTTTTTTAGAATTACAATCCTGGATTTTAGTTAAGATGTACACAGAGGGACGAGAAGATAAAAATCATATGTAAACAAGCAGCGTACATATTTATTATATTTGACATGGTTTAATTTTATGGAACTTTGCAGCTGCTGATTACTGCGATGATTCAGTCGACATGGTATGATATGCTCTGAGCACTGTTTAAATACTGTCACGTTGTTAGGTACAACAAAGGGACATCTGTTGAACTGCTCGTTAATGCAAATATCAGACAGTCACAAGGCAGCAGCTCTATTTAGGCATGTAGACACATCCAAGCATCAGAATGGGGAAGAAAGGTAATTTTGAGCGACTGAGCCAGACTGTTTTAATCTAATAAGAAGCAACTCAAATATCACTAAGGTAGGCAGAAGAGCATCTCTGAACAACCAGCACCCCTGATGCTACACCTGATGCTACACCTGATGCTACTCTCGGCAAGAACAGGTAACAACTCAGCCTCACCATAACTGGCAACGGAATATTGGAAAGATGCTAGCTGGTCCGATGAGTCTTCTGTGTGACATCCAGATGGTGGGGTCAGATGTTGGGGTGAATGACATGAAAGCATGGATCCACTGTGCTTTCTATTAATGCTTCAGTCTGCTGGTACTCTAATAGTGTGAGGGATGTTTTTATGGCACACTTTGGACCCCTCAGTACCAACTGATCATCATTTAACCACACCCTACCTGAGTGCTGTTGCTGACCGTGTCCATCAGCAACAACACTCAGCGGTTGCTAAAGGAAATAGCTCGCCTGTATTAGCACAGTGTAGCCGTCTTCTGCTTCCAGCAGGAGAGTGAGCTGTGGCACAAAGCTCGGGTAATCTCAAACTGGGTTTTTGAACATGACAATGAGTTCACTGTACTCAAATGACCTCAAGTCACCAGATCTCAATCCATTAGAGCACCTGTGAGATTTAGTGGAACAGACGTCACGCATTTGCTGCTATTATGTAAAAATGGACCACAATCTCAGAAGGATGCTGTTGAATCGACCCATTTCATTTTTGTCTTAGAATATTCTAAACCGTTACAGAAAGGAAGCACATACTGGACAAAAGTGTTACTGTGGGAATGGATCATTTACAAAAATGGTGTAGACATGAGGCAGTGTATAAGCAAGTATATACAGGCTGTGTATGAATAGAAGCGCGTTTCTGCCATTAAAAATAAATCTTAAAAAATTTACCAGGTAAAGCAATTAAGCAGTAATTTTCTCAGTTTTGAGTTATTGTGTTGGATATTTTTAAATTGAAATTCTAAGAAATTAACTCAAAATTTTGACTCACAAATGGGAAAAAAAAGGTTTTTTTTCAGTGACAGAAACAAGTTTTCATATACAGGAATGGTAAAATAAGAAGTCACACAGATGTCTCAAACTATAAATGCTCATGTTTGAAGATGCGCGTCAGAATCATGTCAAAGGTTGATGAGTATTTTGGAGCCAATTTTGTTTATGCTGTTCTTCTAGGAAGCCCTGTATGAAAACACGTGTGGCCACCTGCCAAGGGACCTGCAACAAGTTTTTTGGTGGGAAAGTAAAAAAAACTGGGATTATTCTTTCATTTCTATTTATTTACCTTCTTCAACTAGTACTGAAGAAATCAACTCTGTCCCTTTAATAGAAAAATTACTCCATCGGCTATCCTTTGTCTCCCCCCCATATATCATCACCCTCCCACTCAGTAGCTCTCCATCCTCTAGCTCTCCATTTGCTGCTCCTCCTGGCAGCATCTACACTCACGGCTGAAAGGAAGAACTGAAACCACGGCGCTCTGTGCGACTCATAATCCATGCCATTTAGGACATATGCAGAAACAGCCACTTCCCCTCCTCATCTGCACTGGAAAAGGTAGAAAAGCTTTCATTTTTTTTTTTTTTTTTTTTTTTAATGTCAAGCTTTTTGATTCACAGCAATGATGTATTGGCGCAGTAACCTCTATATTTACCAGGGAAAATGTACTTACTCAGGAATACTGTATACATTTAAGTACAAATGAGAATATTCCTACTGTTTTAATATAATATTTAAATATTTTTTTACATAGAAAAATTATGTTTCCAAGGCTAAAGTCTGCAGTATAAACCTTACTAAAACTCAGATATTTTTCTGGCACTTAACTCACCTTTTGGTGTTTGCAGTGTAATAGAGGAAACGCTGGTGACTGTGGTGTTTAGTGAGGTTGTGAACTCAGACTTTGTACCTGGTATAAAGTTGGTTTTGAGGCAGTGCAGAGGTGAACTGTAGATCTTATCTCATGTTAAAAATCTGTGGTGCACCAAAATGTCAAGTCAAAAAAAAAGGGAAAGAAATAGTGTGCTCGTGGTAATAAATTAATGATCATGTGGCGTTGGAGGGTTGAAGCTGTTTGGCGGCCTCTGCAAAGGGTGGTATTAGCACACCAAGGTTATTCCTCACTCCCCCAATACTGATGTGTGATCGACTTCTTTGGAAACTCATAGCATGTTGGTTCATGCTTTGTGCTGCTTGTTGCACCCCTGGTTTACAGAAGTGTCTGGGATTCCCCTGGACCGAAACACTCTCACTTCTTCTGTTTGCACATTTCCTCCGCAGCTTCTCCCTAAATCAAAAGATTAAGGGTTGCTCTTCCTTAATGTAATTGAGGGTGTCGTTTGATTAATAAATGTGGAAATTGTGTACTTTTGAAACCCACAGTGAAAATATAGCATCAAAAAATATGCGGCTTTTCAACAAATAGATAAATTTTTGGACACTAGTACATTTATTTGATTTTAACATGGATATTCACATTATAGAAAAACACTTTTGCTCTAAATTTTTCTTCTTGTAATTTAATGTTGTGTGCTGGAGACATAAAGCTTCGTGGGCAAAAAAAAAAAATTAAACCTGATTTTATTCTATGTGAGAAAGTCAATGATGTCATAATAATGGCATCGCACAGATCTATGCATATAGATGTATTATCTTCTCCAAAATGGACACAGTGTCACTTCTGTATTACATGTCCATACTTCTGTTTTGCTCTACCAATGTGGACAGCAGCAGTACATGACTTCACAGTCGTTGATCGAGGAGAGTGTGATTCCCAGCACAACACGCGAGGCATGATCACAGAAGGGTTCTTCGCCAAGCTGCTGCTGTGTGACACTCTCATGGCCCAGGAATAGCACTGAGATTAGACAAGAACCTAAACCCTTCATGTTATTTTTATGAGTTCATAATGACATCAATTGCCAAGACCCCCGAAGCGTCAAAACCATGGCAGAGCTGAAGACACAGTGTCTCCTCACCTCTTCTGTAAATATTGACAACAATTTGAACATAAACTTTCGAATTAGGATTCACTCCAGAAGCCTGTTGTTACTGATTTTCTGTCCAGTTCTTGTGTAATTTGGCAAACCTCAGCCTTCACCTCTCTCTGTTTCCCTTCCTTAAGAATGGCTCTTGACAGACACCTTTCCTCTGAGACCATTTGTGAGACTTGAACATAAGATGCATCTCTCAAATGCATCATGTGTCAGGTCTTTCCTAGATTTGATTCGCATACTGATCCTCTGCTGTAGATAGTTTTTGTAGGCCAGTCTCCTACATTTTTTTTAATAACGCACTGCACACTATGCTGAGATATGCCATGTTTTTGCACCACGTATTGCACCCAAAGCAGACAATGTCCAAAGAAAAAGTTTGAAAGACCTTCGGGAAGCCTGGACCCACTGCTCCAGAAAGCAGCCTGGCTCTTTGGAAGCAAAACATAACGGAATGAGGAGTGGCACAGCACTTTGACAAATGACACAGAGGTCACAGGACAGGATATAGACCATCATGTGTCCAAATGCAGAGATTGTTCTCCATCAAGCTTTTACTCAAAATACATAATTTAACAAGAGCCAATGAAGGCTAAGCTGTGGCAGTCTGCAAGTAAACCCAGAATTTGCCAACATCTATTTCCCTCATCACACAGAGTGAGACAGGACTGGTGAGCTCAGCAAGGCACGCATATTTTAAGTCACTTTGCACTCTTCAAGAGGGCCTTTTTTTCAATAATCCATTATGCATAGCAGCTCTGGCTCTCCCTGGTATTTCTCCTACCTTTTTGACGTCAGTTGCCATTTGTGAGGGTTACCCTGACAACGGCCTGCCTCCCCGGGAGATGTCTGGTGGATAAGACGGCCCCGATAAAGCCTTTTACTGTTGCTACACATTTTAATTGCCTCTGATACTGTGAAAGTATTACATGGGGGTGTGATGGCATGTGGCCTAAAATCGAAACATCGGGATTAAAAAAAACCCAACATTTAGGAGGTGGGGGATTGACGTCCCGTTATCTCCACTCGATCGGATCCCCCACGTTTTGGGGTCATTATTGAGCAGTCCTGTGAAACTGAATTGGATATGATAGATCTATTTTTGAGCACACTGTTCTACACAAGACACATGCATTACCCAGTTTAAAAATGTCATATATAAAGGTGGTGTAATATGAGAAAAGATCACTGGAATTCCCCTGAACAATATGCACACAGATTTATGATATGAGGCAGAAAGATCAGATATTATCCTGGTGATTTTATATTATTATTATTTATTATTTATTAACTAAAATGAAAAACAAACCCTAACCCCCTCCCCTTATGGATTTCCAAAAACGTCAGTGATAATACGCTGAAATGTATTATTACAGCATGCTGAGAATTTTGTATCCACGCTGACAAACAGAAAAATCTAAATTGTGCCGACCTGTTGATGGTTTTGGGATGACTTGTAGTCAGCAGTATACAGGTACGTCAGTTCTTGCTGTTTCTCCTATGCCATAAAATCATCGTAAAATTCAAATGATGTTATTCACTTGCATGACTGCTATGCTTTGAGCTGTGTTGCTAAATTCGAATAAATGCAAAAATGTACAACAACACGACAAAGCTACTGTACACAATACCTGTTCCAGGCTCCAGGAAACTATTTATAGCCTCGGCAACATGTGTGTCTTTCTTTTTTTCACACACCAGGCTATTGATGTTCTATTTTTACAGTGTCAATTTGCTCCCCCCAACCCAACCCTGCTTCTTCCTTCCTGGTTGCTAAGCAATGGACCAAGGGACCTGATTGGCCTAGGATGTGCTTTTGGACACACTGACTGCGATTCTCAGCTGGTTAATGAATTCAGTCTTTTTTGCTCACTATACAGAGAGAACACAAGCTGACTTCTTCTTAGGCAGTTATCTTCCATTTAAAACCAATCTCTGATCCAAAACACTACAAAAACACAAAACAAAAAAAACGACAGCACTCAGTGTTGACTAATGTAGCACATGACTAGAGCTGAGCTGTAGCGGTGTTCAGGCTGCATGATTTAGCTCTACCTTGTGCAATTAGGAGTCTATTTTTGCATAACTTCAGACATGATCTGACAAAACGCTAAAGGGTGACCCAGTATTATGTCATCTGTGAAACCGGCTGGCTTAAACTTGTTAGTACAACTTTACAAGCACGCTATAAATGAAACAGTAATACTAAATCCACTTAAATGTTCTGATTATCTTTATTATGACTGATAAGATGTATTTTCTATAACAAATGGGCAAATTATTGATTGTGGTTTTGGCAGGTGTCATCCTACGGATCGAATTTCTATTTTGCTAAATGCTGTAGAATGTGTGGTTTTAATGTATGAATACAGGCTAATGAATAAAACATACTGTGAATAATATCCTGTTCCGAGGCTGTGCAAATTAACACTGTAAAATAAAGAAAATGTAATCCCATTGGCACTAATGGCAAACCATCCAAGGCATATGTCTCTGCTATCATGGTAATCCTAATCCTCATACTACTGCTGTGTGTATGAATTAAATTAGACTTAATCTGCCCCCATGCAACTCCGAAAGGAAACCAGGCGCTGGAAAACTTTCATCTCCTTTCCATTGATTATGGCTCGTGCAGAGATATGGAAAAGCCTATCCCACTGCTCCCTTTCATTGGCCCCATTAAATATTCATCCTGTCCTAATGGAGAGAGATCGTTTTCAATGAACCCACTGCAGGCCAACTGCTGTGTGCCAGGGTGAGACTTGGCACAGCTGTCTCCTGAGGGATTTCAGTTTGTTTTAGACAGATTTATAATTCTAACTCACTCATTAGATTTGTCTGAATAGTAAAGCAACGAAATCCATTAAACTGTCAAGAAACCAAAGGATGACTAGAGAAAGTAGACAAATATTTCTGCTACTTTGATGATGAAGAGCGAGCTATGTTTGTCATACACATTTTAGAGCTGCACTTACCACTCATTTTTGATTTTGATTAATCGGTTCATTTCTTGTCTGGCCTTTCACGGTGCGAAGCTCTACAGCAGACCTGCAGGTACCTTCACGTCTCAGCCATCGCTAGTCTATGTGGTCACAACTGTTGCTGTTGACAGACTACATTCGTGAAGTTGTTAAAAACACTGCAGTCTCCTCACCTTTCACTTCTACTGCAGTGTCTGCGTTATTTACTCAGTTTGTATTTGAATGAGAGGGCAAAGGTGGAGTTTGCAAACCTTAGATGACTGTCGTTTGAATCACTACAATGACTGGCTTTTTAGGTCTAATATTTGTTTCCTGTATCCCATTCGGTTCCTTTTTGTAGAGGGAGCTGCCAGACGGTACCATTTCGCCCGTAGGGTGTACGAGTCATTATAGATATTTTTAGAGCTAGTTAAAGTGTTGTTAATGATTCCTCGAGATTATTGACGTAATTATAACTAATTTAGTACGACATTGTTACACTACAAGTTGTTGTATTAACAAGGAAACATGAATATGAATGTGTCATGTAGCGGGCACCCCTCAGCGTAGGCTGTTGCTATGTTCCCACTTTCATGGGTGTGGTGATTAGCCTGCTTGGTGAAAATTTTAGTCAAATCCGACACGAGTCGCGCTCGCTTCTGACCATTTAAACCGATTAAAACGGGCTTAAAATTAGCACGGCTCCCTTTGCGATTCCCTCACAGCTGTGGCCATGGTTGTCGTGTGAAAACGGATCGGTGTGACTCGGACTGAAGGACGGACGGAGCCCCAAACCGCCTGTTTTCAGGTGAGGACGTGCACTCAAGTCTTGATATTTTGGTGGCGTTTTTTTTTTATTTTTCTTTTACAAACGCTATTTCCTGCTCTGGTCGCGGCTGTTTTTGTTTGTTTTACATTGAGCTCGGCTGATATGCAAAAACCGCCGTTAGCTGGTTCGCTCCAGGCAGCAGTGTTGAAATAACTGTTCCCGGGCTGCGCTGTTTTCTTTCTCTAAGCTAAAAGCTTTACGTTGTTGAAATTTCTCTGCTCACCAAACGCGGCCTTTTACACACTGTCAGGCGGAACTGTAGGGGCAAAACCCTTCACTGGGCAGACAGCAGTTCAGATATTTCCATTTCATACATCTGGTTCTCTCATATGTGGCTGCGTAGATTTTCTTTTCCTTTTCTACTAAATATACATGACAGCCTTCCTCTGAGCATCAACTGGTGCCGCGCCGTTTGGCTCCTGCTCTTTGGTCCGTGTGTCACGGATGTATTCAGTGTCTTTACACGTTTGTAAAAATGGAATACATTTTGCGTTTGGTCTTTGCATAGTAAAGTGTTTCACTGTTTAAACAAAAAGCTTTTAAATGTGGGGAAAGCTAGACCGGCTAGCTGATTGGTCGATAAGATGATCGGAAGGATGACCACAAATGTCCGCAGCTCGGTGTTTCGCAGAGGTTCATGTCCTACTATAAACTGAGTATGCTCGGGTTTGGGCCTCTGCTTTGACCCAGAGCAGTGTGACGCTTTGGGGGGATTTTATTTAAGCATTAACCTACTTCAGAACAAGTGTGGAAGCAATGAAATCATAATCATGGCGCATATTTCCTGTGCAGTTTCATATGTGCTCTAGTTATTGCAGGAAGCCTCACCATACGGGACATTTTTCAGATATTTGCTTCATTCTCTAGATGTCTGGAATAGTCTGTAGGTCACCTGAACAAGTTCACACCTGTGGAGTTGCCCTGCTGCCTCCTACTCATTTCAGTAGGTGCACATTCACTACAAATCACGTTTTGTCTTTTTGGTGTGTTTTCTAACAAATAACCCAGCACGTGGCATCAGCTGAAGACAAACAAACAAAAAATCTAATACTAGTCAATCTTATCTAGTAATCGGAAGCTCGGTGGTTCGATCCCAGATATTGATGCCTTCATCTGAGGGTGATAGAGCACTTAGACAAAGCAAAAAGACCTTGTGTGAACAAGGCATATTGTATAAAGTGCTTTGAGTGCTCGCTAGACAAGAGCCTGAAAAACGTTGGTTTAGAGCACTGATTGATTCCAAGTAATTAAAATTTTATCACAAGGTGTAAGTCATTCTTTTTAATAATAAGAGGATTTGTGCTGTATACAGGTATAAGATATGATTTCAGAAGTCATAATATGGACAACTTACTGTAAGCACTGGTATAAGGTGCTCACAGCAGGCCCAAGTGTGTCCACACCTGGATGTTGGTAAACCTCCTGCTCATTTTATTTTGCCGTGCCCCTAAAGCTGCTGCTCTGTTAACCAAACTAGACCACTGTGTGTTCTCACAGTTGGATTTTTCTGATTCAGATCTCATAGGATTTGCCTTTGGAGTTCCCATGCTGTCCTTAGGTGTAGTTCTGCCTTAACATGAACTACTGTGTCTGTCTGTCTGCAGGAGCAGACACTGAACAGTCTGACACGGATGTAGAGTTTAGTGAGCGAGCAGTGAACTTATGTGTCTTGGAGTTGGATACAGTTCAGATAACGTTTGTATTCCTCACACATGATAAACACAGACAGGTTCGCAGTATTGATTAAGTCATAAAAGCAGCAACAGCAGCCAGTATCATAGTCAAACTATTAAACTATTAATTAACATTCAAAGAAACTAAAAACAGTGAGTTTAAAAAAAAAAAAAGATTATTATACTGCAGGCTTTGAGGCCATGTGTGTTTTTTCTGTTACTGTAACAAATCTAAATGTCATTTTAATATATTGTAGTTTTTATTTATTTTACAGATTTCTCGTGTCTTAATTAAAATGTTCTTTGTCCTGATGATTTGATGCTTTGTGAAACACTTTGTGAACTATATTGATCAGTACTTAAGTCATTACTCCTTACATTTGATTGCTGCTGTTAATGAGAAGTTATTAGATAAAAGTCACTTTGGCTTTATAGCTAAACATTTTGTGCACAAACACTGAGTGATGCTTAAGCTGTTTGTTGAGATTATTCTCAGTGATTTACCAGGTGACACATTCACCTGTAATGTGAAAGCTCTGCGGTATGAGACCAGGAGGAGACACACCCGGGCTCGGGGCATCAGCAGCTAGTGCTGGGCCCAGGCCTGGAGTCTTTGCACGATCAAAGATGCACATCTGTCCGCTGTCCTGATCCTTTGGGAAATAAGGGAGCAGCCGAAAATGCCTGTGGTCAGTTTTCAAAATAAAATGTAGCGTTTGTGATTATTTCCACCAGTGCCTTTCTGTCTTACATGTCCACAGTTTGAAGCAGGCAGCAGATGTTTTATCCCAGTTTAGGCACCGCGGTGTCCTGTCGGCCACTGGGAGCACCAGGCTGAACAAGATGAATGAATGCACGGAGGGCTGTGTGCTTGGATGTTGTGCAGAGAAGTAGCAATTGTGGCCTCCCGTGGCCTATCGCAGAGGCCCCAAATGTGGCGGCGGTGCCAAGCAGACCTATCTGCTATACTGGCACCACATACTAAACAATGGGCAGCTGCAACACACAGCTCCGCTTTTGTTGCGGCTGATCCTGGGCCATGATCTAGGTCTTTGTAGGCCAGCTCACTGGCTGCACGCATGACTCAAATCACACAAGTGGAGGGAAAAAATACACACATACATAAACGACCCGAGTTTCACAACTGTAAGTCACTACACGTAAATGTTGTATGAGCGTGTGTTTTGCCTGTCTTTGTGCTTACGACAGCACTTTCATGTGTTCTGTTTTAGCTGCTGAATGAATAATAATCACTACTGGAATATGAACATTCATGTGACACTCCCATAAATCAGTGCTTGCAGTTTTATTCTGGTTGGATATCCTTCTGTCTGTCAGCATTATGAAGCTGAATTATTTCTCACGTCATCTCCCAGCATAACCAGGAGGTGGAGAAGGTCAAACTGGGTGTTATGGTCCTCCACGAGAGGCACATGGTGACGTGGCAGAGAGGTACAGGGTAGTGGATCCAAAGCAGTGATAGCGTGGGTGCACATCACTGGAGAGCTGACGCCCAGACCCTTCTTAGTGGGGGTTGCGTCAGCTGGAGAAGCGCTGAGAGCGTTGCAGTGCCTGTCAAAGACCCCGTTGGCTGAGCCAAGGCCACGACGAGCAGTCGAGGTCTCTGTTGTGTCAGTGCAGTGGAAAAAC
This sequence comes from Maylandia zebra, assembly GCF_041146795.1. Taxonomy (NCBI): domain Eukaryota; kingdom Metazoa; phylum Chordata; class Actinopteri; order Cichliformes; family Cichlidae; genus Maylandia; species Maylandia zebra. The sequence continues at coordinate 610,687 of NC_135188.1, read as the reverse complement.
GGGCCAAAACCAGCTCAAGTGATGTCGAGATAAAAGTCATCTGAACTGTATAAACATCTTATCATTATCTTATCATTATCTTATGTTGTTTACCTGCCTTTTTTTCCACGATTGTGCTCATGAATTACCTCGTGTACCACGGCTTTAAAGCATCTGCAAAACTGAAGCTGAAACACAAACATCCTCCTCGTTACATCTGCACTGTTTCCTGTGAAGAGGAAAGACTGAACTTGGTTTAATTGTTGAATTTTAGAAAACGGGACTAAAAATGTAATCTCCCTGAGTTTGTCTTCTGGACTGTGAAACAGAGTGGAAAGTCAGGGGGTGGGGCGAGGTATGTTGGAGCCGTGTGGAGGGGGGGTTGCTGTCCAAACATTTCCAAGGAGTGTGTAAGTGCTCTGTGACCCACATTCAGACTCCCCAAGGTAAAGGAAGTGGCAACCGGCATGTGCGCGTGCATGTTTGTGCGCATGCATCTGCAAAGGGATGACGCACTTAACCCTGACACACACATTTAGATAGACACTCACACACAAACTAAAAAATATATGCTTTCTTTCCCCACTTGGACATGTTATCAAATAGACAATCCAGATCTGCCCACAGTACACAACAGAGCACATTCAACACAAAAACACAGACTGCGGGCGGAGCAGCCAGTGCAATGCAGCAACACAAAAGGCTGATTGAGCCAGTAAAGGTCAGAGCCTGGCTCAGATGGCCTTTTGAACCAGACTGAGGAGGGTGTTTGAAGAGCCAGACCACCCTTGGAGCTCCGCCCGGCCCCACCCTCTGCAGCACCTTCTTCTTTGGTGTGAACCCAAACAGGATACTTGTGTTTGTTTCCCATCCTTCAACCTAAAAGTGTTTCTTCTGTCTTTCTTGCAGGCGTCAGCTGGTAAAGTGTGCGTGAGTGCGTGTGTGTGTGTGTGCGTGTGAGTTTGCATGCGTGTGTTTTCCCAGCGTAGTCGGTGTTTGGAGCAGAGCGTGGCCCATCAGCGAAACAATGAGCGAGCTGGAACAATTGCGACAGGAAGCTGAGCAACTACGCAATCAGATTCGGGTACGACGACATGCTGTTTGTGCTTTTTTGTTTATATTGTTGTTGTTGTTTTTGTGTGTGTGCATACATCACACGTGCGCCTCTGTGTGTTCACTGCATGCAGCGACACTGTGACGTGTGTAACTTTTGTCAGACCGTCACTTGAATAAACATCAGTCGGTCTGTGTGATTGCTGTTTGATCATCTCTGCGACTGGCGGTGAATCACAGCAGGTTTAAACACATTGATGAGCCGTTTGCTACGTGGTGGTTGAATACGCTAACATTTCCCGTTTTGTTACGTTGCAGGATGCCAGAAAAGCCTGCAGTGACTCCACTCTGTCACAGGTACGAGTTTAAGGTTACTATATATCTATAAATGCATTTACCATTCGGTTCATTGGTAGATCTTTTTGCCACACGTGTTACTTGTGAATAATGTGTGAAAAATTACATAAATTTGATCAATTATATCTCATGTAAATCAGAATAAAAACCGGGGATCTCAGTGTGTCAGTATTTACACATGCTGTCATTGGATCCATATAAATATCCCACAGACGTGCAGCAGCGTGAGCTCGTCTAACGTTCGCCCCGCTGCCTCGTCGACAGATAATGGCCTGTTTTTGGTGTCCACTGATGAGTGTGTGTGAGCCTTCTAGTGTAACCGCTGACACTTCTTCCTGTGTTTTGGCAGATCACAGCTGGTCTGGACTCGGTGGGCCGGATACAGATGCGGACGCGACGCACTCTCAGGGGCCACCTGGCCAAGATCTATGCAATGCACTGGGGGAGTGACTCCAGGTAGTGTGCTGGTTATACAGACAACAGAATTATTAACTGCAGCCAGGATGTGAAATTCACTCGAGCAATGTTCTTTTTCTGCTCTTTCATTGAGCGTCTGCTTACTACTAGAGATGGCACGATACCACTTTTTTATGTCCGATACGATATCATAAATTTGGATATCTGCCGATACCGATATGAATCCGATATAGTGTTTTTTAATCAACAAAACTGTTTTTTAATATCTTGCTGCATTTTGTATAAGTTCATACTCAAGTTTAAAACAACAACTACACTAAAGCTATTCTGTTATACCTGTATGCAAAAAAAAATATTTCATAGTTCAGCAATACTGATCAATCTAATAAACTTAAACCTACACCATCCTCCCTATTCTGGTATTTTAAAGAGTACTTAGCGTAAATATTAAGCAACCTAACTAATAGGGTTCCAACTCCCAGCAACAATAAAAATAAATAAATAAAAAATAGGGAACCACCCCTCACGCTCCACCTCATGATGCTTAATCGACGTAATCAACCTTAATTTGATGCAGTGTGAAAAAAAAAATGCACAGAAATCAATTATTTTACAAGAAATATTAAATAGATTCAACATCTTTCTTCAACAAAATTGCAGACTGCACAGATGGTACCTTCCCAAAGGAAAAAGTACTATAGCTTACTAGGGTATATATATTAGACTTAATAGTTACTATATACAGTAATGGACTTCTATTCATTTTGCATCAAATTAAAACTTTGGGTGTCAGATAATTATTTATTAAAAGCTAGACATTTTAAATGAGAATAAGAAAGAAAATTATGTCTTTGTGCCCCCTTTTCCCTGTTCATGCCCTATCGGCCCCCCTGGCTAAACTTTGCTAGATCCGCCCCTGCACAGTTACCAGCGTCAGCTACGTAGAAAAAGATCCTGGAGTAGAAAGTAATATTAAATAAATTCTAACAGCAGCTGATCAAGCTTAAACGTGCTGCTGTTGTTCAGCCGCTGGTTTCCTCTTTCTGGTGCAAAGTGGGCCAAAAACAAACCAGAGAGATGGACTCGCGACAGAAAAGCCGATCAGCTGATCATTAAGCAGTTTCATGATTGAAGTAGCAGCAAGAAGAGGCAGTCGCTCCATATATTGCTTGTTAAGCTTAACGCAGGAATGCTTTACATTCAGAGATGGACTTACACACTTGCTTTACTTCTCTCGGGGATAACTTTGTCGGAGATGAAATGCCGGGTTGCTAGCGAAGCTCCAAATGCTATCCAGACCACCGACAGGTCCCGCATGCCACAGCCGCTCTATAACGTGATGCATACTGCTCCGACGTGCTAACGTTCTGAGGTGAGTTACGGCACGTTGCAAGTTTTGTGAGGTGCTTTCGTGATATTTAATGGATCGGATTACATTTTTTATTTTTCTCCGATATCCGATCCAGTAATTTAGGTCAGTATCGGACCGATACCGATACTTAATATCGGATCGGTCCATCTCTACTTACTACGGCTTTGGTTTTTGTTGTATTGGAGCATTCGTACATTAATCACTCAGCTGTTTTCTGCTGGAGGAGTCCAGAGCAGTGAATGTTGGACTTGTATTCACTGAGATGCTGCTTCGCCTGATGGCATCTTTTCTGAATTGGCAGTAGTTGATCTGCTTTGTCTCTAGCTGGCAGTGCTGGCACTGAATTTGAGTTCTGGTTGGTCAGTAACAGAATGACCGTGGTCAGACTACATGGAGTCTGCCTGTGGGGCTGATGGTCTGCTTTTTATTGAAATCAAATATGAACACACCTTTAGAAAGCAGTCATAACCATAAATCCTCAGTCACATCCTGGGTTAATCTCTGTTGATGCTTCATTTATACAACATTTATTAACAGTTTGTAGACCAACACAAGCTCCAGGTGAAAGTGTGCTGCACAGCAAAAATGAATTTACAGTCGTGAGGTTCACAACCTCTCGTATTTATTGCTGTTAAAAATTGTATCTTTGTGTGTGTGTGTCACTCTCTTTCTTTGTGTCTGTCTTCCAATGCAATGCACTGGTGCAGTGACGACAGTCCCAGGTGTGGGGCTAAACTACTACCACTACTGCTGTTCATGTTTTTACTGCTACCTGTCTATTAATATGACTAATACCACCATACATGGGACGAGCACCGTTTTACTGTGAGCACAATAGTAATCGCAGCTACCACAGCTTATTTAATAATCTTCTTAAGGATGCAGTTTGTAAGTTCCTAAAATCAGAACATTTTTAAAAATAATTAATATATTTCAAATTTTACCAGTGAGGAAATCTTCAGCTGTCGCTACATGCACTGAGTGCTCGATGAATTCAAGCTTACAAACTGCCTTTTTAACGGTTTGCTGCAGTTATGAGCACTGAGACGGAGCAGTTAATGTCACCATGAGTGTGCATGCACATCACTAATCCTTAGGCAATACGTTGGTAGATACAGATTAATAAGTGTCTCTGTTTTTGTAGTTAGTAGTTTTTATTAACATAAGATGCAGTTTCATTAGAAGGTTCTGCTCAGATGCACAGGTGTGTCCTCGTTGGTGTGTAGGTGTGAATGTGTGCCTGGGTGTGCCTCGCACCCTCCAGGTGACCCTGCAGGTGGCCACTGTTTGTTTTGTATACAGCTACTGACATTTGAGCATGATAGCTCTCCTCTTGATTTGTACCGCAGCACCAACAAGCTACTTCCTGTCCCCGGAGAGATGGAAACACCCAGTCAGGATAGGAGGGAGGGGTTCCAGCTGTTTGTGCATCTGCACCATCTGTAGATCTCGCCCTATCGTACCCATCTCTGACTCCACCTTTTCTCGGGGCTATTTTTGCTGCCGATACATTTAGCCGCCCCACCTCTGCTTCTTTCTAGCGCTTTCCCACCCGACAGTAGACTTTTATGTAACTGGGGTAATAAATATTCCACAGAGTGGGACATTACCTGGGACGAAGAGGCTTCCAGCGGGAGAAGAAGTGAGAGCGTTGTAACCAGGCTGACAGTGCAGCGCAGTAACTTGCAAGGCTGGCTCTCATTGCTTTTAATGAAACTGGGTGCATGCAGCTTAGCTCGTGTAGGCTTTTCACCACGAGCTCAGAGTCACGCTGCTCTTCTCACCTCGTTTTTAGGTTACTTGTCAGTGCATCACAAGATGGGAAGCTAATCATCTGGGACAGCTACACAACAAATAAGGTTTGATTATTTTTGTTGTGATTTTTGTAACATCTACAACTGCACCTGCATTAAGATCCAACCCAGTGCAACGTAAAATAGTGATTTCAGACCCTCATCTCTCACGTATGCATCAGTTAATTATGGCTTCTACTTTCTTTATTTTATTTTGTTTGCAACAGCACCAGATGAAGAAATAGAAGAATCCATCCTTTCATTTCCTTTTTACTTAAGTTCCTATAAGTGAAAATAATGTTTTGATCTAATTTTCATCAGTTGAACTCAGCCTTGAAGCTTTTAGTCAAACTAAGGCGCCACATGAAGCGCTTTTACTGTATTTAATAACGAAATCACTTTCCTTTTAATCAGATGCACGCCATCCCTCTGCGCTCTTCATGGGTGATGACATGCGCCTACGCCCCTTCTGGAAACTACGTGGCCTGTGGAGGTTTGGACAACATCTGCTCCATATACAGCCTGAAGACCCGCGAAGGCAACGTGCGCGTCACCAGAGAGCTACCTGGACACACGGGTAAGCACACGCTCAGCCAAGAAACAAATACAGACGGTTAATTACAAACGAGCACTAGAGCCACATGAAGGGGAAAAGTTAGTGAAACTGTCCGTCAGAGTCTCAGAAAGTCATCGTTTGTGTTTTAGCTCGTAAACACAGGGTGGGGATAAGTGTGAGGATGTTGGGGAGCTCTGCAGAAAGCTGCAGCGATCAGAAGGAAAACCAGAACTGATCCGAAACGTTTGAGTCGTCTCACTAACTCATCTACATGAGCCGGTTTAGAGGCTGGCGTGGAGTCGTTTGATTCATCAATCTTCACATTTCAACTTTATTCTCAGAATGAATAATATTTTTCTTAATGTGGCCCTGATACTCTGTCATAATTCACAGACCCTCAATAAGATCTTTCATATTTCTTTCTTTTTTATTATTTGTTGCTTTTATCGGATAGTAAAGATTAGACAGGTGAGTCTGGGGGAGGGAGAGACCAGCGACCCTTATATTTATTTATTCTGTTTTCATATTAAACATTTGAATCCAATCTGACTTCTGTACTGTAGCTGTAGATCCTGCATGTCCTGGCTGACGGGGGCCATAAGGGCTTTTCTACAGTGTAGTGGCTCACACCTCCCCAGTTTGATTTCAGGAGGAGACATTAATCCCTTTAGGGTTGCATTAGGAAGCACAGCCAGTGTGAAACATGTGGAAGAGCTGACAGTAGGAGAGAGGAAGTACACAGTGTGAGTGGGGAGCACACAGGAGTCCTCGTCTCATCTGGAACCTTCTGTTTGCCTCCAGGTTATTTGTCCTGCTGCCGTTTCTTGGATGATAACCAGATACTCACCAGCTCTGGAGACACCACCTGGTGAGCAGTTTAAACCATTCAAATATTCCAGTGATGTTTCGCAGTAGACTGCGGACGCTCTTACGAGCTGCGTAACGTGCATGTTGTCATCACAGGAGGTTTGTAAAGCTGCGTGCAGAGCCTTTGATCACTGCGATGATATTGCAATACGATCCATGAATGAGAAAGTCTAATAAAGCATATTTTTCATAAAGAATTCATATGTCTTTCCTGCTTCCTTGTTGCAGTGCATTGTGGGACATAGAGACGGGCCAGCAAACTACAAGCTTCTCTGGCCATACAGGCGATGTGATGAGCTTGTCTTTGAGCCCGGACTACAAGACCTTTGTGTCGGGAGCCTGCGACGCCACTTCCAAGCTGTGGGACATCCGCGACGGCATGTGCAGGCAGTCGTTCACCGGCCACGTGTCTGACATCAATGCCGTCAGCGTGAGTACCCGAGATTTAATCGCAAGGAGACGTGGGAGCGTCGGCGATCACAAAGACTATTGCAGATTGATTATGTCTCAGCATTTTAGAAGTAAATGTGACCTGGTGTTTATCTTTTTTATGAGCGCTTCCGCGTAGCAGACTTCTAGGAAAATTGTGGGCTGATCCTGTGTTTATTCCAAACAAACGGCTGTCACCATAGCCTGACAGAGAACCGGGATAATACTGGAGCAAATGTTGAGCAGGAAGAGCACCCAGCCAAAGAGGGTGGAGGGTGAAGTCTGACTGAAATGTATTAATAAAGTTATCATTTAGTCAAATGAAAAAGGCTCATTTTAAAAACCTGAAGACGACGTGAAGCCTGGTTAAAGTTCACGGCCTTTATGTCAGCATGATGAAAGCAGAGCGAGTGACAGACTGAAGCTGAGCACCTTCCTGTGGAGGAGCAGTGACGTCAGTGTTTGACAACAATAATCATCAGTGTGTTGGTTGTCATGCTTCCTGTATTATAATCTTTTCCTGGCAGTGTAAAACAGGCATCGTCATAGAAACGACTTCCTTAGAGACAAAACCCTGAAAACGTACAATTCATCACTTATCTGCGCGATCCATGTCCCCCCCCGACAGTTTTTCCCCAATGGGAATGCCTTTGGGACGGGCTCTGATGACGCCACCTGCAGGCTGTTTGATCTGCGTGCAGACCAGGAGCTGATGACGTACAGCCACGACAACATTATCTGTGGCATCACCTCCGTGGCGTTCTCCAAGAGCGGCCGCCTGCTCCTGGCCGGCTATGATGACTTCAACTGCAACGTCTGGGACACGCTGAAGGGCGAGCGTGCAGGTGAGTCACACCTGAACTCTGATTGTGGGTTCTCTACTACTGACAAATGTCAAGAACTTATTCAGCTCCTGTAAACAGTTTGTGTTCATGAAGACGCCCATGTGACTTTTTAACGATCGGTGGCGTCTGTCAGCTAATGACGTGCACGTCAGTGAACCTTGCTGCTTGTGCAAATACAGCATTTCAGATTTCTTATTGTTCAACAGCAGGGTCCGACTGGTCCCATTAAGGTTGTGGTATTATTTAGAGTTGAAGGACTCAGATGAAGTGAGGGAAATGCACGCAAACTGAATTCAACTCTTCTGAAGTGTGTTTATTTAAATTCAAACCAGCGAAACCAGTGGACTTTTGTTTTCGACGAGATAACGGATGTAAAACACGAGCTGATAAATACAGACATCATGAAGGCCTGCATCACTTATACAGCTGATGTTTTAAAGTCACTGCTGACCTGCAGTCTCGATTCTCAGTGGGATGGAGGTTTGTTTTGACCCTACCTGTGACTGTGGTTTGTTTTTCACCCTCCAGGTGTGTTAGCGGGCCACGACAACAGAGTGAGCTGCTTAGGAGTGACGGGCGACGGCATGGCTGTGGCCACCGGCTCCTGGGACAGTTTCCTCCGGATCTGGAATTAAACGAGCCTGTCATACTCAAAAACTACCCCCTCCTCCCTCCACAACCCCACCCGGCATATCCCAACTCATCACTGGGCGGGTGCACACACTGTGTTAGCTGACTCTCCTTAACTCAGCCCCCAGTTATCATCTCTGCTGGTGACCTGTGAGAAAGCACCAGATGTTTAGTTTTGTTCACCGAGCTGTTGCTCAGCAGCAGAAGTCAGAGCGTCCAGGAAAAATGTTACAGAAAAGAAGATTTGGTCCTCACACGAATAATTTTCCAAAGGTATGTGTTACCATGACTAACAACATGATTAGCATCGGTGTCTAACATGTACATTTATATATAAAGACAGTATATACATATATATGTATAGCATTGTGTGTGTATATATGCATCATATATGCATATATAATGTGTATGTATATATTTTTTTAGATTATTTCCAGCCCTTGAGTTGTTTTTTTTTTTTTTTTATAAATATCATTTTTGATATTGTATTTTATTTTGAATGGACATACTCATGTAATGCAACAAGATGCCAAATCGTGTGGGAGTTTAAACGGATACAAAGCAGTGTAATGTTTCCAAATTTTCCCGTTGATTTAGTGGCACCGATTCATCGTGCAGGAAAACAGGATCTGACACCTAAACCAAAAATCAAACTCACCTTATTCACCTGTATCTCTGTGTCATGGTTACAGGTGGTGACATCATTCATGCACCCTGTACCTGTAAATGTTGCATTCATGTCAATGATGGCTGTGATCGCTCTCTTTTTAAAAAAAGAACAAAAACCAACAAAAAAAGCCTGAATCCCAGCGTTCCCACCAGTCTTTTATTTTGGAAGGAAGTGATTGGAGTGCTGTGGTTTAAGTCTGGATCCAGCTTTAACCCCAACGTAGAAACTGGTGAATTGTAGACTCAGATAGAAAACTTTATTTTATCCGAGGCCCTGCTTGAGTAGACTGTGGATGCTCAGGGGGCCGCTTCGGTCGCAATGATAGGATTGAAGGAGGTCGTTGCATCCCTGTTTCGTGCGGCCTACGCAATCTGAGATCACGCACCGCCCTTCAAATGACGCCGGTGTCCTTGCGCTGCAAGTGGACACCTTATCCCCGAGCGGCCTTTTAAAGGAGGAGCTTCATGTCAGGACCGCCAAGGACATTAGTGAGTCCATCAGAAGGAGGGATGACTTCCACAGCTCACCGTGACGTTTCTTTTCAATGAAGGATGGGTTGTTTGTCATTAACAAGGTGTGTGACTGGAACCATGGCAGCCACTCCCAAAGTCACAGCAGTGCCACCACAGGCCTGTAACAAGAAGAAAAAACAAAACTACACATTTTTAAGGGTTTAACACTTTCACTGTTTTCAACAGAAACATTATGAACTGTTACATATGGCAAGTGAAATGTACACTTAGTAGAGAGCTAGAAAAGCACTCATGAACTGTAGTACAAATGTTAAACCGTCGAGCACACGTGACTTATTTACACATAGACGTGGTAATTCTGATTTAAGTATTTTCTTATCGTGCATCTTCCATTATTCTCAGCTCCTTAAAAGGCTTTAAACACTCACACATGTGACGTGTGTGAGTTGGACCTATCCATCAGCTGTCTCAGGTGCCTATTTATAGATGTAAACATTGAGCCGCACGGCTGGATAACGAGGGTTGGTGCACCTGTGGATGTGGAGCTATCGTGTCTCCATTCTGCCTTACGATATCATTCATAATCGGAGGTTAAACTAGCTTCAGCTACCGTAATGTTTTTCTCTCACGCTTCCTGTTTAGGCGCTGATCAATAAGAACGTTTTCCCCGTAGAACACTACAAAACGAAGGCGTGCCTGCAGAAAACCCACCGCAACACCACAGACGGCTTAGAACGAGTGCTCAGCAGCACCTTTTATACAACTCTGCTTTCTAATATTACTACTGCAGATCAGTTTGTAGTATGTGTGAGATGCCCGTTTGCCCCCGTGTCAGTCTACTGACCCGCTGCTTCGTCACAGCTTTGCATCATGAAAGTCCTTTTTCAGCAAATGTTAAAAAGCAGTTCTAGTTTTTGAACCTGAGAATATCTTTGTGAGGTGTGTGTGGGGTGTAATCTGATGACGTTTGTGGATAACGTATAGATCCAAGTGTTAGACTGGTGCCAAAGTTACCCACAGACCTTGAGCTGTGAACTGAAAACTACACGTTAGCTCACTGTACTCCAGTGGCAGCCTCCTCCTCTTCCTCCTTCAAATCAAAAGTCACCTCAGCGTCTGATTTTAAATCCAGTCTGGTGTTTGATGATCAAACAGGGCGGCTGCTTACATGTGACGGTGATGATGAGGAGAGGACGATGAGTTTTCCCAGAGTGCTGACAGAGCTCATTTTTCTATTCAGGTCGGTGGACATAAGGTGTTCACGGGTCCTCAGCTTGAATTTAAAGAAGCAGTATGAAATTTTAGGAAATGTGCTTTCTTGCAGTCGTATCAGAATATTAAAGTTAATTAAAATGTCACTGGATGCCACTGTAAATACAAACTAATATTCAGACTGTCACAGAAACCAGACAACATAATACATGAATGGGTTTGTTTTTCCAATTTATTGCTTAAAAATGTATTGAGACATTTCTTTCACTGGGAAAAATTCACAGTAACGATGTGCAAGTCTCAAACTCACAAAACCACACATATCAGACGTGATGCATCAGGGTTAAACAGCCAATTCATCACCAGGAACATCCAAAGCCTCCATCCTGGTGTTTGTGATAAGAGTGTGGCCTTCAAACTGCACGATCGTGGGTTAATTACTTGACACTCGTGTGTCATTAGCATAACGTGACCAAAATGTACAAATTAGACTTTATTTATTAATCTAGTGTGACTCTGAGCAGCTGAGTCTGTAAACTGGTAGAGGTGCATTGTCTGTGATGCCTGACAGTAACTAGATGCTGCGTGTTTGTGTTCAGCTTCATAACGGCCTTTGTCACAATTAAAAGTGCTTCTCTTAATGAGGAAAAACACTTTTCTCAACATTTTTCCTGTAAAAACAGAAACAACTTCAAGATTAAATGGACTCGTATTCATACTACCTGAGCTGCATTCAGCCATAGCGCTTTATTCTGAGATCCACACAATGAAGAATAATGAAAGGCAGGGTTTCCTAGAGAGGCAAACGATGACTGTACAGAAATATGCAGCCTCTAAATATTGTTGTGAGATTTTGCCTTCCTTTCGGCGCTTTTAAAGAATAAATAGGATCCATCTCTGCCATCTTAGCGTGCGAGTCCCTGTGCCAGGAAGTGAGTAGACACCTTCCCCACAATGTTGAGCTGTTCCTTTAGTTTTTTCACTTTCATTTGCCAACATTAGCTGTGAAAAAAAAAACACCTCAGCCCTTAACAGCTTAAAAGGAAGGGAGTGTGTGTGTGTGTGTGTGTGTGTGGGGGGGGGGGGGGGTGTTGTCTGCATTACTGACAGTGACTTAGCAGACAACCATCGTGTCGCTCTGTAATTCAGCACTATTAGCAGCTGGAACCCGGGAACAGTAATCCTTTTATGTGCCTGTGCCGTTCGCTCATGCAAGTAGAGCAGGAAATTCTTCAGTCAAAAAAAAAAACAAATACAGGTGCTTGACTTCATCTAACTGTTGTATTTACCTGAAGTCTTTTCCATCCCCGCAGCCCTACGTGATGTCCTTATTTGATACTTTTAGAGTCCAAAAGTACCAAAAACCGCAGTGTGTTCATTATTGAAGTAGACTTGACTGCACGCTGTTGTTTTTCAGCAGCTTTGGCGCATGCAGTGCAGATGTTGAACCTCAGAGCAGGCTTGCAAACGTCATTGCTGCACGCGTTCGCAGTATTTTTGGCAAAGGCCGTGCAAGTTCATCAGAAAATGGAAAAGTTGTTTCTGAAAGTCACTCATCGGAGGAAAAAAGTATTCCCCATTAGCATTACAGGACCACCGCCGCCACCGCATGGTCACAAGAAAATGCACTGCCCTTCAAATCTACTTTGACTTACTGTTCTGAAACTTCCTTCGTTTGATTTTTATTTATTATGTTTTAAGCCAGTAAAGACCAGGGACTTGGTGCCATGATAATTCTCTTACAGTGCTATTGTGTGAAATTATAATCACTTGTTATGGAATAATTTTTATAGTCTTTTTTTCACACCAGACCTTTTTTTTTTTTTTGTATTTGTACAGTGGCGTGGTGATACTGATATGTTGCCATGAATTATTGTAACCAATAAAAAGCTTTTAACCAAGAAAACATGGATGGTCTTTGCAAACAAATACACAGCGCACACTCACGCAAACTTTCCCGCCCATATAACTGTGAAACATCTACACACAAAGTCAGTCAGTGAGGTAGTTTGAGCTCAAAATGCTCTTTTTAACTATTATGTAAAGCACATACGAGTCATTTGATCGTTATTTACTTAGAAGTTAAAACAACGCGCAGGTGCCTTCGTCAGGAGTTGCTGTGGAGACTCGTAGCAAATGTCTTGCTAACAAGTGAATCAAGTCATCAAGCTATAAACCACTAATATAAAATGAGTCTGTATTCTTAGGGAACTGCAAACATACTCGGAGAACCTCCGTCCTTAAAAGAAAAACGAAATCCTGCACAGTTCCTATGCCAAGCTGTTTTTTGTTTTGCTTTTATGGCTCTAGTCACACCAAACCAGCCTCCTAATTCAGTGACAGATTACAAGTAGTTGTGGTAACCAAATTGCTGGTTGGAAGCAATGTGTATCCTAATAACCGCACTGCATTCACTCTCAGATTTGCTAAGGCTTGCAAATATTTGCTAATTCCCAAATGCGGCCGATTGCCAAAGCATATCCGAGTCACTCTGTGCAACATGTCTGCAGTGTCTCAGTACAACAGCGGACTCCACTAAACTGGCTGTTTTCTGGTTATGCTCCTACATAAACCTCGGGTGCAGCAACTACATCACTATCAGTGGAGGAATTCCTCTTTCAAATTGATGTAGGTCTGGCTGGAGATTTCTGTGCATGTAGACAGCCACAGGTTGGGCTTTTGATTTTTGCTGTTCATTTTACAGTCAGTAGTCATTATCAGCAGCAGACGGCATGTTATTGTCGACTTCACGCCATTCAATCGTAAACTAGCAGCAGAGTGACTAATTTATTGCAATATTGAACACATTTGACCTTTTTTCTGTAAGTGTCCAAAAAGAAACACACAAAATCTCGTTTTAGATCGTTGCAGTTTTAATGCAATTTGGAAAATCTACACATACTTCAGGACACATTTGAGGAAAAAAAGTTTACAAAGTGCACACTGGTGTAGTCATCATCGGGTAATGGGTATAAATAAAATAGGGTATTATAAAATATATATATGAATATTTTGAAAGCTTTTGTTCTATACAGTTTGAAGTATTAGAAAATAGCTGACAAGGCTTCAGCTTTTCAATCGTACTCAAACGATTGAGTGAATTTACTGAGCTTCCTGTAACTGTGAAAATGTTTTCTTTCATTATTAAATTAATTTGTTTTTCACACAATGTAGATGTGACCAAACAGATGCACGTACAGTCGTACTGATTTGCTCCATAGAGGTTACTGAAATATTCACAGTCAGAAGCACATTAGTGTCCAAATACAGCACCCGACCGGTGGTGTGCACGCCGACCAGGATAACCGTGACCCGTGGAGCATATCTGCACCACAGGATTCAGGTGTGTTCACTGCTTTTAGAAGAGCCTGACATACAGCAGACCCTGTTGTGTCTGGGCCTTTGCACATCTCTCTGCTAATCATGAAGAATCGTCTTTTTTTTTTTTTTTTTAGATTAACAGTCAAATCTACAAAATCACAAAAAGAAGGGAAAAAATTACAAGTGGCTATTCAGATTGAAAACTGTTCCCAGGGTACCAACACAATTATAAATGAATAATTGAGAAGCTGATTATCAAAACATCGGCGCATAAACCTCGGCTGTAGTTTGCGCGATCTTGCAGTGACGTGGCACCGAACTGAGGAATGACTGACTCCGTGAGAGCTGAACTGTGGAGCGATGAAGAACAGGATCTTCACTGCTCAGGCTGCAAATACTGCTTGGTGAACTCCTCCAGCTGTTTCTCCAGGTCAGTGGCTTTATGTCTGCACACATCGTGTATAAAGAGAAATACTTGACTTATTACCTTCTTGGGTTGAGATAACATTTTGTGATATCTGTCATGTAGAACTCAACTACACGTTTCCAATTACTGTTATCATTCATTTGATCTGAGACGTTAACGTTCCCCACACTGGTTCCTGATAAATTCCCAGACAGACACTTTACTTTTCCCGTTATTCCCGATAAGAGAGGGAGCTGGACTGACCGCAGGCTCTTGGAGCGGCTCTGGATGCTCTCCAGCTGATCGATCTTCGCTGTCAGTTGACGGATTTCTGCCTCCAGCTCTTTCTGCGTCTGGTCCACCTGCTGACAGAGCCTAGCAAAGGTGGTTGCCATCTCCCTGGTAACACAGAGGGCACAGTGTGGCACTGCTTATTTATTTAGCTCTGTTACAGAGGGCGGGGCTGAGCTGTGTAGGTTTAAATTAGGAAAGGAGGCAGGAGGAGGGAAGCAAAAACCATGAGGCTATAACCTGTTCATGCACACAGAAGAGCAAGTGGCAGAAATGATTTTTAGATGGTTCACAGTGCACACCGTCAGCTCACTGGATAGACAGATGATATGAAAGGCAGCACACTTACTGTTGGACTTGTTTGCTACAGTTTGCACTCGTAAGGCTGACCATGAGCTGCATTTTATCGGATGCATAGTCCACAAACTGCCGCTTCAGAGCACGCTCCTTTGCCTTCGTGGTCCAAGTGAGTCTCTCGTATAGGTACAGCAGGCCATAGAGAGAGGCTGACAGGGCGATCAGCCTCCAGCCAACGGTTCTCCACACCTGAGAGAGAGTAGGCAGGTGAAGCATGCTTATTTTGCTGTTTCAGTGGTGGAAGCTTAGATTAAACATGTCGAGTTCAGCACCATGTATTTGCAAATACTACTCTTCTCTCTATAGGTTTACAAAGACGGTCGTCTAAACAATCCTTTTGAGCTACAATGGAACAAATATCAACCATTTTTAACAGGAAAATGTTAAACAGGCTAAAATGCACATCACAAAGTTGGGAGTACATGGTACATGTTAGTTCAGTGGTGGCAAACATAAGGCCTGAATTTCGTTGGACACACAGTTTTGGACATTTAGCTGAACTTTACATTACTTTTGATTTCTGAATACTGGAACGCCCTGGTCCATAACAAAGCTCAGGGAGTGCAACAAATAAAAACTCAATGTCAAGACAGTTTCTTACAGTTAAATATGTCCAATCAGAGTTCATATTGTTCGACTGTCCACTATTAACTGAGAGGTTAAAATGAGACCTGGGTTCTCGGGCTCCTTTTATTAAAACAGGTTCAAACATCTTTGACAGTGAAACCAGTGCTGTGGTTAAGAGCAGCTTCTTCTATTTCTTTCTTCTTTTTATTGTAAATCACTTTTGTTTGAAATGTGCTAGATAAAAAAAATGGACTTACTGTCTTCCTTACTCACACACCATATTTCATATGTTGGAATTAAAAACGACCTCAGACACAACATACCACTCCTCCAACGACCAGTACGCCCATTGAAGTGCGGGAATTGAGGGAAGCGATGGCTACTATCAGGTCCTCCTGGGTCATGAGGGCTGTCTGCTGGTTGGGCACTGCCACGGTCGTGGGGGGCGCAGAGGAGGAGGGTGTTTGGGTCTGAGGCAGTGCTGGGCGAGGTGTCTAAGGAATGACAAGCAGAGTTTTTCAGAATAGGATGTGAAAAAGTCTCATTACAATAATAATTCTTGATTGGTGCGCACCTGAAAGTTCTGGTCCACCAGTCTAAGAGCTCTCTCTGCATTGGCAGATCCCAGAAAGCGGTGGACTAACGCTTTCCAGCCCAGCGAAAACTTAAACTCAATGTCTTCCTGGAAGTCGCTGCAAAGTGTGGCGCAGTTTAGGTCGTAACTCATGTCAAACTTCCTGCTGTTCATCAGCATGGACACCTGGCTCTGGGTTGAAGAGGGAAGCAGAGGGAGCATGCTCTCTGGAAAGGGAGAATCCCAGCATAAAATGAAGAGAAGGCATATTTGGACACTAAGTGGGCAGCCCTTCAAAATGAGGACATTCACATTTGGACACATTTGGAGCTGGTATAATTTTAGGGACCTGCTGGGCTCAAAGTTAAGAACCAAATATGACACGTTTGTGTTGCACTTTTCCTTACAAGGAAAAAGAGAAACCGATTTATAGAACAGCTCCGGAAGTCTTTTCATCAGAGGGCACATTAACACCTTTACAACATCACTGTCACCGAGCACAGCTTGCATGCGTGCATGACAGTGACGCATTTGTCGCATAATGGGGCATGGAATGACGGCATTCAGCGAGGAGGGTAAATATAGCAGTGATCAGGGTGTAGCAGACATCAGCCTGAAGGCAAAAAGGTTCTGACCAAGTTTAGCAATGCTGCGAATGAGTGACGGAGCGAAAAAATGCTGCCCTGAAGCCATTTTCTAATAAAAAATATCCATTTCTTAAGAGATGAAACCATTTTCAGAAATTGCGTTAACGACTTCAGCTTTTATATTGCAACATTGCAAAGGAGCTCTTATTCATTAACATCCGTGTTACGTGAATTACCTATCATGTATTCCTGGGTGGACTGAACAGAGGCGTTGACAGCATTGGAGCAGCGGAAAGCCAAATTCTTGCCCATCCCCTCCTCCACGTGACCCAGCAGCTCCTGCCAACAGCAACAGGGGTCAGAGGTCAGATGGAAAAAAGGATCTTTGCACGCATGGCACTGTCACAGTGTTTATGCAGACTTTGCATCTGTTATTCCACTAAAACTGAAACTGGAACACTGTAGTGCTAAAGCTAGCAGATGCTAAATGCTTTCAGAGGCCTGTCAGATAAAGTTAAACTAAATGTGTGTAGTACACAGTGTAGCAGAGAGAAACTTCAGCAAGTAGTATGTACAGGCAGTTTATCTGCTTGGTGACTCAATGTGTAGCAGACAACTTTAATGAGCATCGATTGTTGACCCTTACAGCCGGCTAAGCAGAACATCATTTTATTGGCTTTTATTTCGTCTGAGGTGTTTTTATGCTGCCTTTACTTACAGACTTGTACATTTTGAGGACCTGAGGTGAGGGGTGGAAGTCACAGTGGAACTCATCAACAATTAAATGAAGGCGACAGATCTCCTCCCCCATGGCGGTGGAAACCTGGATAAAACGCAACATGGGAGCTCAAGTTGATCTAGTCAGTGACACACAATGGAGCTTCCTCTGGTTTCTGTCCAGGCATCAAGAAGTTTTTCCAATTTCAATATCAGCGAAATAAAGAAGAAAAAAAAACCAATTACAGTTTTATTTTTGCATATAGAGGTAATTAAGTTACTTTCATTTAAAGGAGAAAGGAAACAGACAAAAGCTCTGTTAATCAGCTTGTCACCTGCTGACTCTGAGAAAGTGATCCATGCGTTTATTTCATCCAGGCTTGACGACTGTAATAGTCTTTATTTCGGTACCAGCCAGGCTCTGCTCTTCAGCTAGTTCAGGATGCTGCAGTCCGACTCCTGACAGGCGCTCGTAAACATGACCATATCTCTCCAGGCTCGTTTACACTGGCTTCCAGTGCATTGTAGAATTGATGTTATTGCTTGTTTTTAAGTCTCTAAATGGAATAGCTCTGTCATACCTCTCTGACCTTTTAACTAAAAATACTGCAAACAGATCTCTCAGGTCAGCTGATAAGTTGCTTCTGATTGTCCCTAGCAGCAGGCTACACACAGAGCAGACTTTGGATCAGTCTGCCTCTTCAGATTAGGATCTCTCCAACACTTGACATTTTTAAAGCCTGTCTCAAAACACATTTTTACTCTCTAGCTTTTACTCATGACTGAGTGTTTTATTCTCTGTGCGTGTTTGTTCTACTTGTTACTTTTGTTACTATGTACAGCACTTTGGTCAACATGTGTGGTTTTTAAATGTTGCTTACAAATTGATTGATTGATTGATATAATATTTGCTATTTGCTGACCTACTGGCATTTATAACATCTGATAAATTTATCAGCTGATCTAAAGAAGAGACAGGTGAAACACCCTTCAATCAGGTGTTGATTATGCATAATTTGGCCACCAGAGGGCACCCTGCCATCTGCTGTTGGCAACGTGTTTGCTAATAAAAGCAGACAGCGTGACCAAGTTCATAAATAAACGAGAAATCTGTTTTATAAGCAGAAAAAAAACCTCTTAGCTGATATATAGTAATATCTGGCTCCTTAAAAACTATGATGAGATGAAACACCTAAGTGATCAGCAGATAATTAGCACTGCATGTGTTGGTGTAATCACAAAGTAAATATCTGAGGTTGGAGATCCTTCAGGGTAGAAAAAAATCAATTTCTCTTTTTGTCAGTGTTACCTTGGACTCCACGTCCTCACTGATCGCCTTGATCTTCTTTTTAATTTCATCGACTAGCAGGTTGAGTTGATTCTTGACAAACTCCAGCCGATCCATCTGATACTCTCTGTCCTCCAGTGCCGCCACTCTGAAGACCCCCACCCCCCAAACAGGAAATGCTGTCACACATGCAAACTAGCAGGTAAATAACTTGACAGTAAAACGTTGATTAGACCTGCACAGCAGAAAGAAGCAAAACAAAAAACAAAAAAAACACATGTTGACAACTCAAATGATCACATAATTTTTCAGCATGCTGATGTTTTATCTCTAGAAACCCTTCAGCTGGAGGAAGATCAGACATTATAAGTAAAGAAAACGTAGTGGGCGCTCACCTCTTCTCCGCGGCCTCGATGTGGATGGCATCCATTATGCTCTTGACTTGTTCTGTGATCTGCTTGGCCCTGATAGTGTGCTGCTCAAACTTTGTTTTCACTGCTGACTGCGAGATACACTCCTGCGAGGCCATAACACACAAGTTACTGTGACATTTACTGTGGCTGCTGCTGGACGCCGTGCGGGAACTTGCACGCCACCAGGGACGAATGTAGGACAAGATAAACACCTGCTACGTTTGACTTAAAAGAAGAAGAAAAGAAATGGAAACACAGGTGTGGAAACGACAGCAGCAGAGTGCGTATCTTGTGTCACGCAGCCCACATTTGGTCACAGTAGTGTGTTGGTGATCTCACAACAAAATTAAGAAATAAAAATCAACATATTAAGTGAATTTAAACACAAACGCAACAGAATGAAGGAGGAAGTGCAACATAGATAAGCAGGAATTTATGTCATGTTGGGATTTAAAGTAGCTGTTCTTCATTTTAAGTTAAGTAAAGAGTATCGCGATGACTTACTGGAAACAGATTCCTGACCCTGACAGAAGCAGCTCTCTAACGATATAGTAAATCTACGTCATCAGAACTGTGCTTTCTTTGTTTTTCTCACAGAGCACTTTTTGTTTCCCCTTTCCCAGCTGTATGATGATTTGTCTGATATGCTCTCTTCCAAACAATTCCTCCTTTATTGGGCTATTTCAGGTGTAAAGGAGGAGGAGAAGTGTATGCTAACTTGCTAACTGCCTACTTTAACATTTTCCTATGTTGGATGTAATCTGATGTTCCAGCATCCATCACTAACAACCCCAACAGCCAGACCAAGCTGCCAGTGAAGCCAAATGTCTCTTATTCTATGTGCTTTTATTCCCAGGATCTATACAGTAAAATACAACAAAAAACAAAATACCACAATAAGATGCAAAATTAAAAAAAATAAATAAAAAAAGCAGCAATAGAAAACTCAATGAAAAAAAATGTGGAATAAAACAAACGGCTGCCCTCACCTAAGTGAATCTAGATTTCAGCAATGAAGACGCAGGTTGATGTAAAAAAGGCGCAGCGAGTGGACGGCTCTGCGGGAGTCAAAGTCTGAGCAGCTGGCTGCTTCTGTCAGCTGTTACTGCTCGAGGGAAGACTCACGCCGACTCTTGGTTTTTTTTTTTAAACATCGAAACACACAGACTACTACTACTTTGAGCTGGCAAAGGAACATCTGAAGATTTCTTATTTATTCCACAAATGTTAGCAGACTTATGCAACAAGCTAAGTTCTGCTTCTTGTAGAGCAGCCACTCTTTTCTTCTCCTGCTCACAATGAATGAGGAAACAATCTCAGTTAGCTTAGCGGTGAGTTCCCTTCTTTCTTCAGCGGTAATTTCTGACGATGCGCTAACTGCAGCTCTCAGCAGGCATCCATGCAACCTAACGTTTCTTTGAATCCTATATTTGTAACGACTGAAACATCCATCCAACACTCAGTTTGTTAGTAAACATTGGAATATACGCTTCAATGTATTCGTTTTCCTAAACGCACACAAACACACCTCAAACCTCCTTTCAAAGCACTGAAACTCCTTCAGTCTCTCCTGGAAGCCCTCAGCAAGAGCGCCACCTGTTGGACAATTTAATCACATTAGAAAGATCATAAAGTTCTGAACATGACTGCAAAAATGCACGCGTACAATACTTTGACTCACATCGGATGTAAACATCTAAACCTCTAATTTAATATTCATTCATAGTTCTGCTTTATATTGATATCAAGGCTTCTGCGTAACACTGGTGAACACACGTGTATGAAATCTGGGTAGTACACTTTGTTAGTCCGACCTTCCCTGTATCCTCACCTGTTTCAGGCATGCCTTGTGCACGCTGCATACGGGAATTGAGCACCTCCTTTGCAGAGACAAAGAAAATGTGGTTGGGTGCCTTATCACTGTCCAAAACTTTGAGCTCATCCACCAAGAAGTTCACACAACGGTCTGTGTGCTGCTTCCTCACCTGAAAAAGAAGACACGCCACCTTCACGTATGAGGTTTTTTACATTATTTATTCTCAAAGTAACAATCTCTTTCATTGGAGGCTGATGACACAGCAATCCCATACTCACGTCCTCCATGTATTCTGGTTCATTTGCTGAGGCGTCCCAGCGATTGTTGAGGATGAAGATGTTCGGCTTTGAAAGACGCTCATTCACTTTGTGGAAAAAGTGCTTTTCCTAGAAGCAAAGAAGTTAAAGGACAGTCTGAGTAGTGCAGAACAGTAAAGACAGGAAGTCATTTCTTTCTTTCCAAAACAAAGCTCCTGCTTGATTTGACAGGGTGCAGACTGCAGGGGTAAAAATCCTCACGGTTTGCACACTTATGCAGAAATGGTAGCTTTATGTTTGCTACTCAGCCATCAAAGTTATTTACATAAATCCTCGATTTATATCTACAGAAAAGCCCAGAGTGGAATGCAAGTCTGCTTTGCCTTTAAGAACTGCAGCTGCGCTAAAGATCTCTGTGACTGGCTGTGTTTAGCTTCACGCTGTATGAATGTGCAGACAGAAAGAAGAGTGGGGCCTGTTTGTGGTCGGACACAAACACTGGCTGGTTGCACTCTTATCAGCTCAGCATAGAGAACATCCACACGGCCCCTCTGGCTCTCACAGAACTGGAAACTTGGAGTCAAACTGCTGTGCCACCATCCACTTATTTTTTTTATTTTTTTGCCTGTCCCATTTGGTTCTTTAGCCGTCAGAATTGTTGTCTGAAGACCAACAAGGATACCCAATGGATTTACTTTGCCCAATGGATCATCACGGCCTTGCCGTATTGGTCCATTTGATCGACCTTTGTTGTTATTATTATATTTTATTTTCAGTTGTTACAGATGGGACAGACATGACTGAGGGATAGGAAAGGGAGAAAGAAAGATGAAGGAAAAGAAAAACAGAAGGGAAGCGGGACAGTGAGAAAGGGCACTTAAAAAGAGAAAGAAGAAAAAAAAATCTCCTGGATCACCTGTTGAGAGAAAAAAGAGAAAACAAGCAAAAAACAAAGCAACATACTAAACAACACCATCACGTTAATCTAGCCAAGTGTAAACAGCAGTAAATACTAAATATTGAATGTTGTTGTGCAGCAAGCAGGACAGACAGTGCACAATGTGCTTGGAAATAGCAGCCAATAGAGGTGTAGTTTGTGTCTATGAACAGTGAACACCTGCGTGCACACCTATGTGGATCAGCGCGCTTGTATTCAAAAGGTTTCCCCATGTAACGGTCTGCTAGAGGATGTAGAGAGCCATAGCCCCGTCCCCCAGGGCATGAAGCAGGCATGGAAGAGATCCAGGCCCCAGACATCCAGAGGCCCCAGAGTGCGAGAGTCCAAGGAGGACCACTGGAGTGTGGGAAGAGCTGAGGAGAGCCCCAGATGAGGGGTCACCCAGTAGCCACGGAGCAGAAGCCAGAGGGGGCTGCAGTGGCGTGCCCGCCGGCTCTGCCGGCAGCCAGCTGTGCCAGAATGAGGGCCCCCTTTGCCCCGGAAGAGACCTGACCGACCAACAGGCACCAGGCCCCGCCAAGTAGTCACCGGGAGTGAACTGGTACATACCTGAGCGCCCAGCCCCGGACACCAAGAACCACCAACGCACCGACCCCTGAGGGCATCAGTTACCAGCAGGGAGTGTGGTGAGGGGAGATAGGTCTTTGGAGGACACCATCAACTTAAATGAAAACTTAGAGGCTTATAGAGCAATGACGGGTGACAACGGGCCGACGGACACAGCGACCCTATCATCTAATAGCTATCAATATATGCATTAATATACGTTTAAACAAGTAACTGACAAAGAAAGAGCAGATAAAAGATCAGTAACTAACAAGCCTAATAATGGTTTTAATAATGGTTTTGATGACTGACACAAGCATATAGGCAATCTGAAAAAAGCTGACTAGACAGATCAGATAAGATGACAGGTGCTGGCAATACGATGACAAAATTCAGAGCTGAATTACAAGCGGGAACAATGAGGGAATTTCTTTGATCAATCCTTAAGTGAGTGGCGCTCACCCATGGAGCTGTTTCGATGATTTAAAACGTTATCCGGCCTTTTCCCCAGCTCGGGTTATTCCCTATCTACGCATGAAAGTACTGCTGCAACTAATTATTGAAACAGAGTGACACCAGGACAGCAGCCAAACATGAGTTTGATGTGTGTGAGACACTTTACCGTGTTCATGAGTGTAGACTCCGAGTTTGCCACCAGCACAAAAACATCAGCATCCAGGCAAAACTTGTCTATCCAGCTGTCCAGCTCTAACGTGACGTCTGTTCCGGGGCTGGAAGTCAGAAGGGAGGTCAAATACACCAAATGTACGAGATAGGTGGACTTTTCAGATGCGAAGATCTGATCCTGTTACCTGTCTACAAGCACCAGGTCATCTCGCAGCAGAGCACATTTTGTCTTTGGCCAGAAGACACGTACTAGGCAGCCGGCATCCAGGCTTTCATCCATGAGAAGCGCGTGAGCCAGCTGGTTCACGGTCTGCAGACAGGGAGGAAATCCACTGATGTTAGGAATATTTACACAAAAAGTTTATAGTAATGCAAATGAAAATTATAGCACATTTTGCAGCCACCAAAATGTGTTAAAAACCACCGAAGGGTGCTGAATTGTCCCAAGAATCCATCAGAGTGTGAGAGAGTGTGTTAACAAAGCACCTTAGGTCTGTATGACTGGAAGAAAAGTGGCTTGTAGTGAAAAGTGCTTTGAGTGCTTGATTCGAGTAGAAGCGCATTATTTATAAATATGAGTAAATTTACCACTTGGAAACCCACCTAGCTTTAATCACTTGAGTTATAACACGTAAAAACACCGGACTGATTATTAGGAAGGTGAGACGAAGCCGCTCAGCTCCACACAGTAAACAAGACTGTAGGGTCTCCTTTAAATTTCAGACACCTGACACTGCAGTAAACAGCCTGCCTTCATGTCACATGTTCTTACATGGCTACAAGTTCAGCCTTTGCCCAGTTCAATTTGCATTCAACTGACTATTTACGTGGCTGTAGCTCACGAGGTAGAGCAAGCCATCGACTACCTGAAAGGTTTGTGGTTCAATCCCTGGCTGCTCCACTCTGCATGCTTGCAGACACATCGGAGTATGAATGTGTGTGAAGTTAGACAGAAAGCACTTACACAGAAATAAGTGCTGGTGTGAAAGCGCCATATAAGAACCAGTCCATTTAGCTACTCAAGTGCTACATTTATCTGCAACTGTGAAAAACTTCAGTCCCATTATTACTGGTGTTTTAATAGCAAACCACAAACAACAAGAATAAGAATGTATAGTATGATAGAAAGAGCGGCAAGCAGTGTGAGCAGATGCTCTGATTAACGACCACGGTGGCATTCTGGTGCGTGTGTTCACGTAAACTTTGTCCTCGGTTTCTCTGGAGGGGATCAGCTGCACATAATTACTAGACAGAGCTCGCAAACTTCCAAAAACATTCTGCTGCCTCTGAATTAAACTTACCTTGACACTCTTCTTTTCATCTGAGCCGTCTGTCTTGAGGTAGGCCTTATCGTCATCGGTGCCCTCCACACTCAAGAAGCAGTTGGTGGTGTGGCCAATACCACTTGGCAGCACTCGATCCCTCAGCATGGCATTAATCACTGTGCTTTTACCATTACTGGTCCTGAGATCAACAAACAGATTCTTTACTTACTTATTTAACCTTTATTCACACAGGCGGTCCCACTGACACTCGAGGTCTCATTTGCAAGTGAGACCTGTTGTTGCTCAGTGTGCTCATAATTTTAAAAACTCATAAAGAAATGAAAGTGTTACGTACAAAGTTCCTGTTATTTTCAGCTAGTCCAGCTGCTGTATGGTGCAATTTATTGCCATCTGACTGAATTACTTGAATATAGGACATGCTTGTTTTGCTGTAACACATTAGTTTCACGGTCAGGTAACTACTCGAGGCACTGACTCATAGTTAAAGAAAATGAAAGTAAAGACACGCCCTTCCACACAACAGGGAAAAGAGTGCTTTACATTCCCACGACCGAGAGCGTCACAAAAAAAAAAAACCCACTCTGGAAAATACCATTTAAGAATAGCACCGCTTTTGGTAGAGCATGTGTAAAGCATCATGGTTATTATAGTTCAACGAAAGTAAACATAAAAAGTAAAACTAGATGTGAAAACACCTGATTACACTGAAATAAAAATAAAAAAGACTTCTTTAGCAAGACTTAAGATGAGTGTGAGTCCACTTTCTTCACAAATGCACCGTTTATATTGTAATACCTGTTCTGATCTTCTTAAATCTCACAAACACATCACTGAAGTAAACCGATAACAAAAACTTTTTATTAATAAAATGTCATTAAATAAAAATAAATCTGGTCAACAGGTAGACTAACCTGCCAAAAAAGGCCACTTTCATGTGCCTGCGTGCCAGCACCTCCTTGATGACAGCCAGTTTGTCTCTATATGCCTTAATCTGCTCCTTCTGATCCTGAGTTGCGATGTTCTCCAAAGCTTTATTCCCGCTGATGTCTGTCAGCACAAAAACACAGCATGAAGAAAAGCAAGTGCTGTGCGCCTCCTGCACCAACACTCCTGATTGACAAGAAGTCGGTGTTAGAAGCTCCCAGGCAAACTTCTCTCACCTTCCACAAACTCTGAAGTCTCCTTCACGTAGTGGAGTAGCTGCTCGAACACATCGCTTATCGTCTTCTTGGCCACAACAAAGTGCTTGAGAGGGGAAAACTCGCCCCGGGCCGAGTCTGTCCGTCTGAGTGGAGGCGCCGCAGCCATGCTGGTCAATCTGAAACCGGAGGCGTCAGCAAGGACAAACACACTCGTATCAGCGGGCACGAACAACACCGCAAACACAGTTTGGATCGAGCCGAAACACTTCTGTTGATCTTAATATTACAGTTACATAACTTAAGTATCAAAGTATCAAACTGCAGTGGATGGAAGATGGATTGTTTATTAAAAGTGTTTTTAGCAAAGTTATCGAACAAGAGTTAGCAGTGACGCCGTGCATCTTCCTACACATTGCTACACACGGTGTTCAGATAGGTAGCTGTACACACATATGTCCGGCTTTTCCCGGTTAGTTATTAGCAGCTGTAACACTTGAAAATCTCTCACGGTGAGTGCTGTCCTGGAGGCTAACCGATTAAGCTAGGTCATGTTACAGGCAGCCGTAAGCTAGCATTAGCCCCGGCGCTACTTTTTTTCCTCACCGCTGTCCAAAGAGAGCCCGCGTCCTCTTCTCATAACACAAATAATATAGATCCGGGTGGACAATGCAGAGATCTCCTTTGCTTACTGGAAGATTGATTGCTGTCAGACTGGCCCGTGTGTTCACTGTAATGTCACAGCGCCAAGTTAGTTAGAGGAAGAAGTATGCTTCCGAAACAACTTTTCAAAATAAAATGCAGCTTTGACAGAAACACTAGAAAGTAGGGCTGGGTATCTCACTGATTTCTAGAATCGATTTGATTCCGATTCACAAGGTCCCGAATCGATTCGATCCACGATTCGATTCAATTCGATTCGATTTAAATCTGGGAAATTTTGACAGTCAGAAATATTATAATTCAGATCAGTACATTTACATATTTTTCTATCTATAAAAAGGAAGCTGACACTTTCCAGACTTTATCAAAGGTGTGAGCATCACAGCAGATGCCTTTGTGTCAAAGTAGCTGAAGATAAAACACAGAAAAACACGAAGGTGATTTTCCTGGCCTGGGATTTTATAAAAATATTCTGCAGTACATCAAAAACAAAAGAAAACCATTAATCAACATATGAACATTACCTCTGAAGTTAAACAGCAGCCGACAGTGCTGTAAACAACAGTAGACTTGTGCGTAACAAGCAAGCGAATAATGCAGAAAACAGATTTTTAGACGGGAAACTGTTCTTGAAGTATACTGAGAGAGAGAGAAAGAAAGAGAGATGTGCATGAAGTGTGGTGGAAGCAAAACAGCAAAAGTCAGAGGGAATTCATGACGATGTTTTTATGAAGCGTAGTTTGGATCTTCTTTTGCTGCTGGTTCGGTCAATAATGTTTGGAGAGAGATAAAACTAACAGCTTTAGAATCACCGCAAAAGGGCGTAAACACAAAGCGCGGACCCGCCGAAACTTCGCAATCAGCGAGCTGTCGGCTTTCAGCCCCGACTGTGTCCGTGCCGTCATGTGAGAGAAAGGCAACATCTCACTGATTCTGATCCATCGGCGGGTCCGAGCTTTGTGTTTACATCTTTGTGCAGAATCTGTGTTCCTGCTCTCATTTACTGTTTTAGCTGTTTGGGGGTTCTTGAAATTTTGTGAGGTTTAACCTGAGATTCTAGCGTTTCGGGCAAAATAAATTAATATTTAAAAAATCGATTCAGGATTTTAATGAATCGATATCACGTTATCCAAGCCAGAATCGATTTTAATCGATAAATCGATTATCAAAACCCACCCCTACTAGAAAGTACAGTACTGTAAATGTGACCGCTGCTAACTGATGTCGCTTTAGTTTAATTGCTGTTAAACTATGCGTGTTTTACTGTTTTACCGCTGCCATTGTTTTTAGAACTTAAACGTGTCACCCTTGAGAAACAATATCGACTCTATATATTTTTTCTCTTTGAAACCGCTTTAGCGGCCAATTGTCCTGACCGTTCTTTTATTTTCAAACTTTAAGTGTCTAGACTTCCTGTTCTTCCATTTGACGCAGCCCCCGCCAGCGTCAGCTCCAGTCTCAGGACAGGGGGCGGAGATAAGTGACGAAACGGTTGTCCGGAAACAGCCAATCAATGAGCAAAGAATGTGTCCGACCCGGAGCTCTCCTTTACTGTAAACGCCTGTCCAGGATATACGATTTAAAAAACAGACTCTCTGCACATGTTTCTGCAAAAAACGTCTAAGAATTTAGTGAAAGTGAAGTGAAAGTAAAACAAACAAAAAAAAAAACACCCAGTGAAACTGAAAAAAATAAGCACCATACCCGGTAAACCTGTTATTAAAACCAAATTAAACTAAAATCAAATTTAAAACGAAACCAAAGGTAAAAACCTTTGAAAAATGAAAATACGACAGCAACTCAACCCAGGTTGATGTTTGTGCCCTATCCCAGTTTGAAAGAGGTTACACACCATTTTTAGAATACATACAGTGCTGTGAACAAGTATTTGCTCTTTCTGTTTTCTTTTTCTTCTGTGTGTGTCTATTTGTCACACTTTCAGATCTTTTTCAGATTATCAAACAAATTTTAGCATTAGACAAAGATAACCAGAGTAAATACAAAATGCACTTTTTAGATCATGATCAAGAGTGGGGAAAAAAGCTATCCACGCTTGGCTCTATGTGAAAAAGGTCATTTGAAACCTAATAACTGGTTGTGCCAGTCTTGGCAGCAAGACCTATAATCAAGCAATCATTCTGGTAATTGGCAATGAGTCTTTCACATCAGTGTGGAGAAATTTTTGCCTGCCTTCTTTGCAGAACATTTTTAAATCAGCCAAATTCAGGGAACGAACGGGGCGGACATACTTTGTCTGGATTTTCTGGTAGAAAGCAGAATTCATGGTTTCATCACTTACTGGAAGTTGTCCAAGTCCTGAAGCAGTAAAGCACCACCAGACCATCACACTACCACCACCATGTTTGATTGTTAGTATGATGTTCCTTTATGGAAAAGCTTCAGCTTTTGTCTCATCAATCCACAGAATAGTTTCCTAAAACTCTTGAGGATCATCAAGATGTTTTTTTGGCAAATTTTGGCAGTCAAGCCTTTATGTTCCTTTTGGTCAGCAGTGGTTTCCTCTTTAGAGCTCTCTTGTGGATGCCATTTTTCCAGTCTCTTTCTTATTGTTGAATCATGAAATCTGACCTTAACTAGGGCAAGTGAGGCCTGCAGGTCTTTAGATGTTCTGGGTTCTTTTGTGACCTTTTGAATAAGTCGTTACTGTCCTCTTGCAATTTTGGTCGGGAAGGTTCGTCACTATCCCAGGTTTTCTCACTGTTGTTCACTGGAGTCTTTAGAAAAGCTGTAGAAATGACCTTAACCCTTCCAGACTGATAGATGTCAATGACTTTGTTTCTCATCTGTTGAGTTTCTTTAGACCATGGCATGATGTGCTGATTTTTGAGGTCTTCTTGCCAGCTTCACTTTGTCAGACAGGTTCTGTTTTATTGATTTTTTGATTCATTATATCTGGCAGTAATCAGGCCTGAGTGTGAATAGTGACATTAAATTCAGCTTTCCAAAGAAACACACAAAAAAGTGGTTAATCACAGTTAATTTACGATGTACAAAAGTAAGAGTTAACGACTTTTTTACAGCACTGTATACAGCCAAACTGGTAATCTCAGCAGCAGTTTGGTTACTAAAGTAAAGATTCAAGAGCTTTATTGTCAATACAGTAGTATACACAGTATACAGTGTACCGCAATGCTGTTTCACCCTAAGCCCCCCATGGTGCATTTATACATATATAAAGGATATATCTCCAAGAGATATAAAACTAGGAATTACAAATAAATAATAAAATTAAGGGATAAAAAGGTACTAATTACTAACTATACAATTCTATACAATACTATAATGGTAACTGTAAAATATTAACTGTACGATAAACAAAGATAAACAAAGACAGGACAGAGACAAAGTGGAATGTGCAGTAGGTATTGAATACCAGTTTCAAGTTATTGTCAGGATATTAACGAGACAAGACAAAGACGTGCAAAATGTGCAAATATAATATAATTTCGGTGTGTGTTCAGAACTCTGTGACTGAGTGTGCAAAGCATACTGTTCCCAGGACCAGTTCGTAGTGGATTTGTGGTAGTATTTGTTGTTTTTGAGTCTTTTGATGATTATTGCAAGGTGTTTGTAGAGGTGTATGTTTATATCAGTCCTTTTGTGGTAGTGAGTTGAGGGCCCTGCCTGCTTGGGGGAAGAAGCTCTTGCAGTGTCTGGTCGTTACAGTTTTAATGCTGCGAAACCGTCTGCCAGATGGAAGGAGGGAGAACAGTGCATGTGAGGGGTGGAAAGTGTCCTTCACTATGCTGTTCGCATGTCGAATGATGTGTCTGTCACAGAGTTGGGAGATGGATGTGAGAGGGCCTCCAATGATCCTCTCTGCTGTCCTCACGATCCGCTGCGGAGACTTCTTTTCAGCGAGGGTGCAGTTCCCGTACCAGATAATGATGTAGCAGCAGAGGACGCTCTCAATGGTTCCCCGGTAAAATAATGTGAGGATAAGAGGAGGGAGACTGGCCTTCTTCAGTTTCTTAATGATAACGACTGTGTTTAGACTGTTCCCCCCATTCCATGTAAGGCCACCTGGGTTGGCTGGAAGACTGTTTACTTAGCCTGGCAGGATGAAGGACACTGTCTCAGCTGAACTCTGGACACACACACACATACACTGATATGCACACACTGATCCCCCCCTCCCTTTCCAAACGCCTTCGATGCTTGTGCCGGGGAAGATGGCAGTCGACTGGACCAGCGCAGACATGCTGCAGGACCGGATGCGCTGTCTACACCGGCTCTCTCTCACCCTTTACCCGCCCCTGTTGCTTGTCTTGTGTTTCTATGGTGTATTGATAGTCATGTGCTTTTTGTGCTGAGGTGTTTTTTCTGTTATCAAACTGTTCTCCCACTAGGAGCTCAGTCTGAGTGGAGTTTTTTTTCTCCTCCTCTTACCTCATGTTATGTATTTTCGTTGTTTTTTTCCTATCAGCCTACCTTTCTGACATGTCTCCCCAATGTGATGTTTGTGTAAAGTTGGTCAGAAGGTTCCTTTGTAAGTGTGCATGTGCCATTAGCGTGCTGCCTGCTGTAACCCTAATTTCCTTCGGGATTAATAAAGTATTCTGATTCTGATTCTAAGAAAGTGAAGACGTTGTTGGGCTTTCCTCATGATGGTGGTTGTGTTCAGGTTCCAGGAGAGGTCAGCTGATATGTGCACACCCAGGAACTTCACACTGATGACCATCTCAACAGCAGATCCGTTGATGTGCAGTGGGGTGTGGGCCATTGAGCTCTTCCTGAAGTTAACAACCATCTCTTAAGTCTTCTGAACATTTAGAGACAGGTTGTTATTCTGACACCAGTCCACCAGGTGTTGTACCTAAACTCCACGATGTAAGATATTTTGTGCATCTGTCAGTTTCCAGGAACAGTGATCAGACAGAGTTAATCTGAAACCAGCTATATATGTGCAAACAGCTCCTTCTGAATGGGACAAAAGCAGGTAGGAAATGCCTGTGTGTGCGTGTTTATATGTGTGTGTCACTTTGACAGCTGGGACAAACTGCTATCAGTCAGCACAGCGGACAGTGAAATACCTCCACCAGGACCTCCAGCCTCTCATTTTGCTTTGAGATATTCAAAATCTGCTCATCCTCTCAGGAACTCGTGTTCGAACCTCTTTTTTTCTCTTCTCTTGAATTTCTTTATGGTTTTGTGTGAATTTATGATGGGGAATTAAAATGGTGAGGAAGAAAAAGCTGCTGGTGTTTGAGTAAGTACTACTCTTGGACGCCTTTTCTCTTTAAAATGTTTGCTCAGTGTTGCCTATTTGGTCTGTAACCTCGATTTAGTTATTACAATATACTTCTGTCACATGACTTTATACATGTATGTTTCTGTATTTGTGGCAGCTCTCAGATGCTGATGCGGTTTTGATTTGGTGAATAATGTATGGACACTTATTTTCAATGTGTCTTGGGCACCATACATTAATAATGAGATGGATATAGCAGCTGCTCGCCCAGGCAGATATTGATTTCATGCCATCCAAGTGAAATTTTATTCAACATTAAACTCTGACCTTGGGAAATATTCACACTGTAATCATTATCATCCAGGAAAGAAAAATAAGAGAGAGAGGGAATTAAAGACATGAAATGACAGGTGAAATATTTTTTTCCTGTGTGAAATAACCTGTGCTCAAACTATTTTCTGTCAGCTTCCCTTTTGTGCTGCTGCTATTGTGGCAGCACAGGTGAAACAAGAGCTCATGTGCGTATTGTCTGTGCGAGCTGGTGTGTATTGTGCGTGCGTGTATGTATGGGTGACCTTTACATTGTGTTTTATCTAGCATTTTCTTGCTCTGGGAATTTTGTTATTTTCCCTTTCGAATCTTATCAGACTAGGAAAGGAAAGTGGAATTTCTCCATCTCTTGGTGTAAAAGCAGTTTGTATTTATCAGCTGAATTGAAAGGATTTTCTCTCTGTTCTTCTTCTCTTCTTAGAATTTGTGGAAGCATGATGTGGGATGGATAAACAACTACAAAACTCTAATGTAAGTTTGCTGGATAATGTGCGTTAGCCATGTGTGTTTTGGGGATTGAATGACAGCAGAGAGGGATACACATATGAGTGAGCGGTCACTCTAGCAGCAGTTTTTCCTTATCAGTAATAATTATATAATCTGTAATCATGTAGCAGCGATAAGATTTCTCAAATCTAGTGAGAAAGACTTCACATTTTGCAAGTGTGTTACAGATTTCACATTTTCTAAAATGACAAATATTCTATCAACTAAATATTTCTGTTATTTTTGTTATTTAAATGTCCTTTTAAGCATGTATGTCTCTCTGTGGCTCTCTGTGTAGATGGCCTCTAATGAGCTGGACCTTCCTGCCCTCTCTGGTGACCCCCAGCCTGGTGACCTCATTGAGATTTTCAGACCAGCCTATCAGCATTGGGCTCTCTACCTGGGAGATGGTTACATCATCAACTTAACTCCTGTTGGTCAGTAAAAGAGTTTCTAACGTAAAACTTGCGGCTATCCTCACAAATCTGACATAAACCTGTCATGTTTTAGACTGAGGTTAAAAGGCTCACATTACAAACTACATCCTGATGCTTAATTAAATTAGAGAATAGTTCTCTCTTGGCTCTTGACGGAGGCGGTCGCATTCTTCTCCCTCTCCCTTATCTTTCCTGCTTGGCTTCTCATGTCTTTTGTATAGTCTCGCTTTCTAACCCTCAAAGAGTTTCTCAGTCTTGTTCTCTAAAACCGAAAGAATTATGGATTTGATCAACTGGTCCCGTAGCGGAATTGACACCTTCCTGGGCTTGGGAGAGCCCGATTGTCCTGCGGAGACATTTGCTGCCGGATACTCGATGGTCGGTTGCATCGTTTGTCTGGCGACACTCTCGATGGAGGACAATGAACGACATCTACCAATTCAGAACCATGATAACAGCGTTCTGGCTGACTGGAGCTGGCTCAGACCTGGCTTATCGAAGTACAAGAAGCAGCTACAGCTGTTCAAAATCCCACAAGGCTGGCCGACGTGATAGACGATGGGCAGGGCAGTGAGTACTCAGACTGTGTTTTGAACTCAATATGGATACGATCTTGGAGAAGAACAACGGGAATTGAGAGAATTGGTGACCAGTGACGGACATTAGACCAATTGTAAAATTGGATGCAGTTGTTCGCACTAAATATTCACCATCTTCACTCATACGGCCATCCCACTGGCACCAGCTGAAGGCCTGCCAAGGTTGAAGCTGACTGGAACAACAACCTTCCTTCAAGGCCATCCGCGCTGATCGAAGATTGTTGACTTTTGCATAACCGGGTGAAGGGACACTTTCTCTCGGTTGAACATGGAAAACGCACACACACGCATGTACACTGACACAGACCTACACTCACCCCCCACCCCCTCCAAACGCCTTCGAAGCTCATGTCTTTATGTTGTGAGATGTGATGATTCATGTGCTGAGGTGTTTTTTTCTGTTCTCAAACTGATCTTCCTGTTGGAGCTCAGTCTGGGGGGAGTTATTTTTTCTCCTCGTCTTTCCTCATGTTGTGCATTTTCCATTGTTATACCTCTCTGACCTGTCTTCCCCATGTGATGTTTGTCTAATGTATGTATGGTCGGAGGGTAAGATGGCGCTGGCAAAGGTCGGCAGCCTTAACCCAATTTCCTTCGGGGTCAACCTTCAGGATCAATAAAGTTTTATTGAATTGAATTGAATTGAATTCAAATTAATTTTAGCTTTGTTTATTTCACTAAGGTCTGGGCACTTCATAACTCCTGAGATGTCGTTTATCAAATAATTGAAGGAAGAGTGAAAGGAGGTTAAAAATGAATACAATACAACTTTGTTGACCTGTTAAACTGAAATACCCACTCTGACGCCACTGTGCAGTGACTAGTAACATGTAACATGTAAACAAATTCAGGTATGAAAATACTGATAAATCACTGATTTGTGCATGAAATGTTTGTATCCATAAATCATGCACACATTTTTGTGTATGCACTGTTAGTAAGTGAGGGCCATTGTTCCAGATGCAGCTTTGCAAGCCTAAACTCTCCTGTCGTGCTCATTTTTAGAGAAAAGAGGCTTTATCTTGGCAAACTATTCATACTGGTTCAGTATTTTTCTAGCTGTCATGAATTTTAACATTCAACATGCAGACTGAAGCCTTTAGTCTGAGATGTAGCTCTTGGGTGATCGTGGGGCTATGATGTGCACTCCTGGGAATATTGTAGGATCGTGTTTACACACATCTGAATGCTCCAGGCCAGCAAACTGCAGAAACTTTATAGAGGTGCTCACACTTTTTGATGATTATGTGCATTTTCCAGGGAAAGAGAGAGGATGTTCTTACTTTTTCACAAATACACCCAGAGTCCTGTAAAAATGTCCTTTTTCATAGTGAACTGCATTCACTGTGAAACGGGCTGGGATAACATATCACAATTTTCACCCCCTTATAACCAAAACTTGTTTTTACCCTTTTTTGACAAGCGTGTGGCCCCTGTTATCTGCAGATGTTGGCATCCCCTCCCCCTGTTTCATACTTGAAAACGTCCCCATTTCTATCCGGTCTTTTAGTCTGATGTCATTAGCTGTTTCTGGGTCCAAACTCCGCTTCAGGTCCCAAAGTCAAATGAACACTGCGGTATAACTCAGCGTTACAAACTGTCTAAATTCTTTCATCTTAATAAAATGATCAGCTGCTTTACCAGGTGTAACAATTCAGTTTAACATCCAGGCATCCATGAAAACAGAAGTTATGAAATTTAACTGAGTTTGAAGTTAGCAGGAGGTTAGCTCGCTAGTTTCCACCTAAACATGATAGAGTATGTTCTGACTGAGAGATTTAAAAAAAATGAAAACGTACAGCTCAGTTGTTCTCTTGACTGAAGTTTGGTCCATTTACAGCATCCTGTGATTGCATTTGTCTCTAAACATCGGGAACCCTCACGTTAACTTTTATCGAGTGGAAAAAAGGTTAGCATTCATTCTCCAGCTTCATTGTGCTAATGTGTTTATATCTGGTCTTTAAGTCTGGCGTCATTAGCCTTAGCCTACAGAAGAGTCTTTCTTCTCTTCCCTTTGACAATTTAAATCATCTCTCCTTTCCCACAGATGAGAGCCAGGCAGCCGCCATGTCCAGTGTGAAGTCTGTCTTCAGCAGGAAGGCAGTGGTACGCATGCAGCTACTGAAGGAGGTAGTGGGAAGTGATTCCTACCGTGTCAACAACAAGTATGACCACAACCACACACCCCTCCCTGTCTGTGAAATCATCCAGCGGGCACAAGTCCTCATTGGCCAGGAGGTCTCTTATGACTTGCTGGGGAGCAACTGCGAGCACTTCGTTACCCTTCTTCGTTACGGGGAGGGGGTGTCTGAGCAGGTCTCTCACTGTTTGTTCTGCTTCTGTCTGGTGTGTCACTAAAAGCGACTAATAAATCCAAAACATTGGCCCTGTCATAGTCTCACATTGTCAGACATTTAAAAACATTGACCAAAGTGGCAAATCAGAGTGAACCTTAACATCAGGGATTTATCCATCCTAGGGCTCTACTATACCACTAAAATGAAAACATGATACTTTGTCCCAAAATATAATTTATAATTCTATTTTTCACCCACATATAATCTTATAATTGCTTTAATTATGACCATGTTCTGTATTGAAAACAACGACATCCAAATCTACTTTAAAGCTATGTTTAAGAGCCAAATACATCCTGCCAAAGCCTTAATCTTTACACAACAAATCAGCTTTGAATTAAATAATCAGCTCAAAAGAGTTTACGGGAAAAAAAGGTTTACTGTAAATAAATGTGTTGTTGCCTGCTTCCTCTTATAAGTTAGGCAAATCTGAGTTACAGACTAATGAGTTAGTCTTGTTAAGTTTGGAATCATGCTGTATTGTAAATATGCAATAAAATCAATCAGCCTCTGCTGCTCCTATTCTAACCCGCAGTCCACGCCCTGCCCCTCCTTCTTGTCTCCACAGGCTTCACGAGCCATTGGGGCCATCAGTTTGGTGACGGCAGCAGCCAGTGCCTTCTCTGTCCTGGGACTGATCAACACACGGTCCAGAAACAGGCCTTTCTGACAGCTGTAGTCTTCACTAAAGTGTTTTCCCTAAATTCATTTGGCTGTGATAAAAAATAACAAAATAAACATTGATAAAGATTTAAAAAATGATGTTATGTTTATTAACAAACCCCATATACCATTACAATATGGCCGCAGTTGTTTGTTGATCCAGTCTTTGTTGTAGGCAGGAGTTGTGAATTATTTGACCAAATTATTTTTTTTAACCCATGGAGCATTAATCATAGTTTGATGGGGTTAGGTTGGTGAATCTAAATTGCCTGTAGGTGTGAATAGTTGTCTGTCTCTTTGCGACAGATGGGTGACCTGTCCAGGGTGTACCCCGCCCTATAGCAGCTGGGATTAGGTCCTAAAGAGATGGATGGACAGAAATGTATCATCACCTTTGTAACTGAAAAACTATAAGCATGCTGGACACCAGTATAGGCCATAGTAAATACTGTGGATCCCTGTTTTCTGTAATTTCAGCAAACCAAGCATGGTGTGTTATTTTCACTTAATTAATTTTTGATCTGTAAAGAGTGATGCCATTAGATGAAAGCAAATAATGGGTAATGGAGAGTTGTTGAATGAATGAATTACAGTCTTATTTTACATTGCTCAGACTGCCATGGTAAATGGCCTGTATTTTTATAGCACTTTACTTAGTCCCTAAGGACCCCAAAGCACTTTACACTACATCCAGTCATCCACCCACAGGTGATGGCAGCTACATTGTAGCCACAGCTGCCCTGGGGCGCACTGACAGAGGCAAGGCTGCCGGACACTGGCGCCCTTTGACCACCACCAGTGGGCAACAGATGAAGTGTCTTGCCCAAGGACACACCGACCGAGACTGTCGGAGTCGGGGCTCGAACCGGCAACCTTCTGATTACAAGACGAACTCCCAACTCTTGAGCCACGATCGCCTGTATGCATGACAAGAACAGTCCTTCTCCCTCAATAGCAATTCATAAACATGAGCTATTTTTGTGTGTCTAGTACTAATCTTGTCCATATAACTGGATATATTTATAGCAGCAACGGCATTAATAATAATAATGATAATAATAATAATTATTATTATAATCAGTGGCACGGTGGTTAGCACTGTTACCGCACAGCAGGAAGGTCCTGAGTTCAATTCCAACATCAGGCCGGGGTCTTTCTGTGTGGAGTTTGCATGTTCTCCCCGTGTTTGCGTGGGTTCCCTCCGGGTACTCTGGCTTCCTCCCACCATCCAAAGACATGCAGCTTGTGGGGATAGGTTAATCCAAATTGTCACTATGTGCGAATGAATGTGAGTGTGAATGGTTGTCTGTCCCTGTGTGTTGGCCCTGCGACAGACTGGCGACCTGTCCAGGGTGTACCCTGCCTCTCGCCCTATGACAGCTGGGATAGGCTCCAGCGCCCCCCGCGACCCTGAAAAGAATAAGCGGAAGCGAATGGATGGATGGATATTAATAATAATAATAATGCATTTTATTTAAGATATCGTAGTAATGTGTTGTTAACAGCAGGTGGCGAAACATGCGCGAAACTAACAAACAAATCCGAAGAAGAAGAAGAAGTGTGACGTCGTAGTCCTGCGCCGGCACGTGTACACGTGCTGTTTTCATAGGCAGAGGGGTGTTTTGAGTGTGTGACATATCTGTGTGTTAAGGTCCGGCGTAAAAGTAAAGCAGCAAATATGGGGAAGAAACTTAAGGTCGGAAAGACCCGGAAAGATAAATTCTACCACCTGGCCAAAGAAACAGGTAGAGTACCGGAAAACAACATGAGCTCGAGACTGTCGTGATATTAGCATTAGCAGGCTAAAGCTCCGATCGATATAAAGTGTGGGTTGCAGACTGCTGGCAATCTTTTAAATCTCCTCTTTTGTGTAATTTTTAGGTTATCGCTCTCGTTCCTCCTTCAAACTGATCCAGCTTAACCGTAAGTTCCAGTTTCTGCAGAAAGCCCGAGCTCTGGTGGATCTGTGCGCTGCACCTGGAGGGTGGTAAGCATCCCGTCACCAGACATGCCGTCGTGTGTGGTAACAAAAGGAAAAGAAGTAACCCCTCTGGGGGGAAGCTGGCCAGTTGACCACTTTGCAGTCTTTGGTCATTCGCTTCTGTCACATTTGAACGATCACCAAAGGTCTTTGTTATAACAAGTGGCAGCTGAGTCAGGGACAGAGAGAAGAGAAAACAGCGACCACGTTGACAGAAGTGTTAGAATAGAATAGCCTTTATTGTCATTGTACAGAGTACAACGAAATTGGAGTGCCACTCCCTTGGTGCAAGATAAATAATAAATATAAATGTAAAATATAAAAAGTACAATAAAATAATCGCAAGTACTCAAACAATAGTAAGTACGATATATACAGGATAGCAGCATTAATATAATGACAGTATGGGGGAGAGGGGAGAAAGTAGGGGGTGAAAGTCAGGGAAGAGGAGCTGACTGGTGATTGTACAGTTGCAGTTTGTGTAAAGTTGCATTAACTTAGGACCGTGTGTGACCAACCTCGACCTCCTCTCTGGTGAGCACGACTCTGGTTCACTATAATCACAGACTTTCTTTTGCTGTGATTACAAGATAAAATGCACGAGCTTTACAGAAATGACATTACGGTACAATACGTCATGACGGAAGCGAAAACGGATAAATGAGTGATTTGTACTATGCAAAATAATCAAAGTTGAATTCAAAATCTCCTTTTCCAGGTTGCAGGTAGCGTCTAAGTTTATGCCTGTTTCAAGTCTGATTATCGGTGAGTGCAAATTTCTCCAATGATAAATGGCTCTGTTTCTGTTATGCTTCTAAAGCAGCTGTAATGTGTGTGACAATACTTCCCCATAAGAGTGGTTTCTTCTTCTCAGGTGTTGACTTGGTCCCCATTAAACCCATCCCCAACGTGGTGACACTTCAAGAAGACATCACCACTGAGAAATGCAGACAGGTGAGAAAGCTGCTGCTGTTCACAGCATCACTGAAAAAACATAAAATCAGAGATGATATTTCAACAGTACAGATGTGGACAGCCAACGCTATGTTTGTGACATGGTTTTAACTGATGAGACACTCTTTCCGTTGTACAGTCTCTCAGAAAGGAGCTTCAGACTTGGAAAGTGGATGTTGTGTTAAACGATGGAGCCCCAAATGTGGGAGCTAACTGGCAGCACGATGCCTTTTCCCAAGGTGAGTCGAGACAAAACGTCTAGAGATCAGACTGCAGTAAAACAGCATTCGCACAATATGTCCAAAATGATTTAATTTGGTTGAAGAGGATTGTAAGGGGTTCTTTTTTGATACATCCTTACCACTCTTTGATTTTGTGTCTCTGTTGTGCCTAAACTAGTTCATGTCCATTTTCCACAGTATTTGGTATTTAAATCTAATTTTGAAATCCTCCCTTTTTCACCCACAGCTCACCTGACTCTCATGGCTCTGAAGTTGGCCTGTGAGTTTCTTACCAAAGGAGGCACCTTTGTCACCAAGGTGTTTCGCTCCAAAGACTACCAGCCTCTGCTTTGGATCTTCCAGCAGTTCTTCAAGAAGGTGCAGGCCACCAAACCGCAGGCATCCAGGAATGAGTCTGCTGAGATCTTTGTCATCTGTCAGGGTCGGTGTCATTAGCACAACCTTTATTATTTCATTCGCTTTTTGAAGACAATAAATAATGACCTTAATTTTGACCTTGTTCTTGACTAAACCTCACCTAAACCTCCCCCATTGTCGTCATCATCAGGTTTTGTTGCCCCGGACAAAATCGACAGCAAGTTCTTTGACCCCAAGTATGCATTCAAAGAGGTGGAGGTGCAGGCCAAAACTGTGAAGGAGCTGATCCCTGTAAAGAAGCCAAAGGCATGTATACTGACAAGTGTTTGGTCACGATAAGCATGTCAGAGCTGGCTGTGATTGCCTGTTATGAAAAGTTTTAGCTTTTAAACACTTTGTTTTATTTATCAGTCACAAGGTTTAAGACTTACTTTAAGGCACATTTGAGCCCAGAAATGAACCATCAGTGATGAAGCAGCTCTTCTTCTGTTGCAGGCGGAGGGATATACAGATGGAGATCTGACGCTCTACCACAGTTTCATGGTGACCGATTTTCTGAAAGCCGAGAACCCAGTCGACTTTCTGGGAAAAGCCAGTGAGGTGAGCTTTTTTTGTTTGTGTGTGTGTGTGTGTGGGGGGGGCTTTGAGACAGTCCTGTTAAGAATAAGAACTAAGAAGAAAACTCGTGCTTTTCTTGCTCTGTCTCATTCAGATCACCTTCAACAATCCTGATCTGGAGTTTCACTCAGCAACCAGCAATGAAATAAAGGAGTGTTGTCGTGACATCAAAGTCCTGGGCCGCAAAGAACTCCGGTGAGCTTTTCCATCTCTCACTCGCCACGTTTGTGCTTTAGTAAGCTGCTGCTACTTTACTGTGCTTGCACATCACATACATCAGATGGTGTGAGAACGTGTTGTAGCATGAAGTGTTGTTAACACGGGCCGTGTTTGCATGTCTTTTCTCACGTTTGCAGCCTGCTGCTGAACTGGAGGTCCAAGCTGAGGAGATACCTAGCTAAGAAACTGAAAGACGAGGCTAAGCAGCTCGACCAGGAGATCAGGTTTAAAAAAAGAAAAGAAAAAGCAATTTAAATATTAAATCTTTGTTAAAGTGTGTCACACATAAATCATCTCTACATTGTTTTTAGCTTAAGCTCGGATGAAGAAGGGAGCAATTCAGAGGAAGAAGCAGGAAAGAAGGAGGATGAAGAGGAGGAGGGTGAGGACAACGAGGAGGAAGAAATGGTGAAAAAGCTGGCAGAGCTGAAAGCTGAGGAGGTGGCTGAGCTCAAACGGTATGAACCGCTTTAGTTTTTTGTGTTTTCGGTGACATTAATTCCTCATCTTTCCTACTTTGTCTTGATAGGTACATCTTGCCTTAAAGAGAAGCAACACTTTACTTTTAGTTTCACCTCTTAGCTTTTGCCACGGATGCAGTTGTAGGGGCAAACCAAGAAACTGTCTCTTGCTGATTTGGCAGGAAGAAGAGGAAACTGCTGAAGGAGCAGCGGAAGCAGAGAGAGAGAGTGGAGCTGAAGATGGATCTACCGGGTGTGTCCATCGCCTCCACTGAGGACTCGTCCTTGTTCTCTCTCGTCTCCATCAAGAAGAAAAAGGTAAACGTCACACGCTGCTTCCCAAAAGCACCAAACTCAAGATCAGAATACCGCTGATTCCCACAGAGTTCAAGTCCCACGAGCTTTATCACTGAGAAGCGGCTTCATGTTAATTTCTCGGTCCCTCAGGTGCTTGTTGACATATCAAAGGGGGACATGAAGGCAGCGGACACTCTGGTAGATGAAGACGATGATTTTCACCTCTCCGATGAAGATGGCGATGATGCAGATAAAATGTCACTGGCATCTGATTTGGATGACGAGGATCTGGAAGAGGTGGAACGGCGACAAAAGGAGCTGGAAAAGAAAGCACCAAAAAAGAAGTAAGAGGCCATTCAGAGCAAAAGCACTCTGAGGTACTGGTGATGTGGTGCCTGGCTCTGTAGGAGTTCTCTTTAGAAAGGTGTTAAGCACTGAATAGCATGTATACATTAGGGCTGGGTATCGTCACTGATTTCTAGAATCGATTCTATTCCGATTCACAAGGTCCTGAATCGATTCGATTCAATTCGATTTAAATCTGGGAAATTTTGACAGTCAGAAATATTATAATTCAGATCAGTACATTTACATATTTTTGTATCTAAAGGAAGCTGACACTTTCCAGACTTTATCACAGGTGTGAGCATCACAGCAGAGGCCTTTGTGTCAAAGTAGCTGAAGATAAAACAGAAAAACATGAAGGTGATTTTCCTGGCCTGGATTTTATAAAAATATTCTGCAGTACATCAGAAACGAAAGAAAACCATTAATCAACACATGAACATTACCTCTGAAGTTACAGCGGTTTTATTACAGACACAGCGTTTTGCATTTTGTATAATTTTAAAAAGTTTAAATTTGTTCAGAAGCCTGTTGAACGGCAGAAATTAGGTTTTCTTTTCGGAAGTAAGTAAAAGGAAAAAAACATCGGCCGACAGCCTGCGAACAACGGTAGACTTGTGCGTAACAAGCAAGCGAATAATGCAGAAAACAGATTTCGGGGATAGACGGGAAACTGTTCTTGAAGTACACTGAGAAAAAGAGAGAGAGAGAGAGAGAGAGCTGTGCATGAAGTGTGATTTTATCCTGGTGGAAGCAAAACAGCAAAAGTCAGTGAATTCATGACGATCTTTATGTGAAGCTTAGTTTGGATCTTCTTTTGCTGCTGGTTCAGTCAATATTGTTTGGAGAGAGATAAAACTAACAGCTTTAGAATCAGCGCAAAAAGGACGTAAACACAAAGCGCAGATCCGCCGAAACATCAGAATCAGCGAGCTGTCGGCTTTCAGCCCCGACCGTGTCGTCGGTGAGAAAGGCGACATCTCACTGATTCTGATGTTTTGGCGGCTCCGCGCTTTGTGTTTACGTCTTTGTGCAGAAGCCGTGTTCCTGCTCTCATTTACTGTTTTAAATGTTTGGTGGTTGTCAAAATTTGTGACGTTTCACCTGAGATTCTGGAATTTTGGGCAAAATACATTTATATAAAAAATCGATTCAGGATTTTAATGAATCGATATCACGTTATCCAAGCCAGAATCACTTTTAATCAATGAATCGATTATTAAAACCCACCCCTAGTATACATGTTCAGTGAGTACAAATTTATTTTTAGCAGAGTTGGTCTCAAAGTAGACTGATTTACTAGAATTGTTATTGTCATTCCACAAGTTTGATGCTTACTGTTTTTCCCTGGAAGCTCAAGTCTGTTTATTTATTTATTTTACCAGAAAGAAAGCCCAACCTTTCTAGAAGACCTCAAAGTTCACGATTCATTTCTGTGGTTTTCAGAGTAAAGTTTACCAACCAAGAGGAGGAGGAGGATGAAGAGCAGGATGGTGGCTTGGTGGTGGAGCTAGAGGGAAAAGATGAGAAGATGGAGCGTCAGGCCGACCTGTGGTTCAGCAAGGTGTGTGTTTGACTCGTAACGCAACATCTAAAGCTCAGGTATTCTTCTGCGGCACCTGCTTCCTACTTGATTTCTGATCTTTCACCGTGCTTTGTGTACCCGTAGGGCATCTTCTCTGAGATTGGCCTCGAAGGAGACGCAGAGAGCGAGCTCAAACAGACCGAGTGGCTCCGGACTAAACAGTCAGGTGTGAAGTGTTTCTCCTCCTCGTGTTCATGTCTTCACACTCACACGTTCACATACATGTTATTTTTCACAGCTTTAAATGAAATTGTGTTTGTGAGGGACTAGTAGCTATCCTTGTATGTATTCTTACTTC
The DNA here is from genome assembly GCF_041146795.1 of Maylandia zebra. NCBI lineage: Eukaryota > Metazoa > Chordata > Actinopteri > Cichliformes > Cichlidae > Maylandia > Maylandia zebra. Next base: position 566,780 of record NC_135188.1, on the reverse strand, counting down.
TAGGAAAAGGCAAAAAGAGGAAAGCTGAGGAAGACATAAAGGAGGAGGAGGAGCAGCAAGAAGCTGCTCTGCCAGAGGAGGAAAAGGCAGGACCATCACTGGAAGCTGCAGAGGAGAGTGACAGTGACTCGGATGACAGCAGCAATGATGAAACGTAAAAGCACATTAAGTGTGGCTCTCTTTAGTCCAGTGTGTTACATAATTAATAAGCTTAGTTTGATTGCGTAACTGAAAAGAAATCTGCAATATTTCCAATTTCTTAAAACTGTTCTTAACATTAATGCTAATATACAGGTAACATGTTCACCGGTTTCCTTTTAGGGAGATTACCAGAATGAAGCAGGCCCGGGGGGCTGGTGCAGTATCAGGAGAGGTCGATGATGACGACGACTTCCAGGTTGTTCCTGTCGAAAGTACCAGTGAGTATGACAATGAGGTCGTCAGCATCCCCAAACACTTCTCGTCATCATCTAAATGTCGCATATAGACATTTCTTTATTTATGCACATTTGGGCTCCAGAACAATTGACAGAGCTCATCTTAAGCCCTACGTTTGAAGCCCTACAAAGAAACTATGCTTTTGCCAGGCAGCACATAATTCTCCGATCTTCTAAATTGTTTGCTTGTCAGTTTTCGAGTGCTGAAACTCTTCCTCAGTGCATCTTTGCACTCAGTGGTGAACCTTTAGTCTGCCATCTTCAGGAAGAGTCAGTCAGTTTTCATGCTTGGTGAGCGCCCCCTGTTGCATGGTGCTGCGTGCTGGCACCCATCCATTTTGGTGTTGCACCTCTAAACTCTTTTGTAACCTGAAGTATTGCACTGCTGCTGCCACAGCTGGGTTGAAAACTCATTTGAATAACCCGCATGGTTTCCAATAAAAGTGCTCTTAAGTTAAATAACATGCACCATTGCATCTCAGCAATATTTGATATGTCTATATGTCCTATCTCATGCTTTAGAGCTTATATTCTGTTTTTAGCCTGTGTGTGTGTAACTCTGGATGACTGACTGTTTCTTTAGGTAAGAAAGCTAGAATCCTGAGTCCAGAAGGCCTGGCACTCGGCACTCAGATCGCTACATCTAAGAAGAGGGCAAGGGACCTGGTGGACAGCTCCTTCCACAGGTGTGTGTGCTTTGGATCTTTTTCCATTACAATCCAGAACTAGCAAATGTCCGTGGTTGTCATCATAGCGATGAACTCTGCTGCCCGTATCATCTCCAGGACCCCTTCTGTCCACCACATCACTCCTGTCCTGCAGCAGCTTCATTGGCTCCAGGTCAAATATCGCATCAATTTCAAAATACTCTTGTACACATTTAAGGCTATTCATCATCTCTCTCCTCCATATCTCTCTGACCTGGTCAAGATCATCGCCCCATCTCGTTGTCTCAGATCTTCTTCTTCCCTTTCACTCTCCGTCCCTTCCCCCCCGTCTTGCCACCATGGGGAGCAGGGCTTTCAGCTGCTCTGCTCCACGACTCTGGAATTCCCGACCTCCTGATTTAAGAAACATCTCTTCCTTCTCTCTCTTTAAGTCCAAACTCAAAACCCACTTGTACAAAATAGCTTATCCCACATAACCTCTCCACTCTGCTATTTTATTTGTTTATGTCTTATGCTTTTATGATTCTGTAAACTTCTTGCTTTTATGTTGCTTTTATTCTACTATGTACAGTGACCTTGAGTGTTTTGAAAGGCACTTTCAAATAAAATGTATTATTATTATTATTATTATTATTAATAATGCTGCTGAGCGTTCTGTGACCTTATTAGTATACAACACGAACGCTATAACAAAGGTGGATGTCAAAGTGTTGATGCACCTGGGAGGGCTGTTCTATATGATGAAATATGTCGGATGTTGACAGGAAAATATCTGTCGCTTCATGTTATGTGCTATCGTTTGTTTCGTGGTGTCACAAAAAACCCGTATACGGCAGTATCTTGTTTTTCTCTTCTACCACCTACGCAAGAATCACGTGAAGGAGTGTGGAGAGGGTTTATGGATGAGAAGAAAAGAGCCGTCAGGTGGTCAAAATAAACCTTAGGCTCAAACGTTAGAACATGGCTTTTCCCCGCAGCACGCCATGTAATAAATACTCAAGAAGAAAATGGCGGCCGTTACAACTTATGTCTAAAAAAATGCAGTTTTATGTATCGGTTAAAACACTCGACTCCAGGTGCACGACGCCCACACTTCATGCAGGTCGAGTTGCCCGAGATTCACAGAATTTACAGAAAATGCACCGTTTTGTGATTTATATCGTTGTCGTGATGAGAAATTGGTATATGGAGATTTTGGTCAAATGGCACAGCCCCTAATACCTGGTGCTCCATCTGTGGCTTTTCGGCAGACTCTAAGACCATGGCGTTGTTTTTTTGGGGGGGTTTTGTAGCCATTTCGGGTTTCAAAAAGGGCAGTTTTGATTTTTTGGAAGGAGACGCTCTTGCGACTCATCGAGTGACGCCACTGACCAGCTAATCGGTGGCACGCACTCTGACGGCGTCACATTTTAGTATCTGCTCGGATTGCTTGGAACCCCAGTCGAGCAGTGGTACCAGGTACTATGACCTAAAACTTTGCTGAGTCAATCCCAATAGGTACTAATGGAAAAGAATCTGCCTTTCAGATTGCTGATTGCATCTAACGATGCGTATACTCGGGTTAACATTTGTTTTCGACAAATAAGGCTTAAACCTGCTGGAATAAGTGAAGATCACGAATAACACCTTGTGTATGCCGTTTCAGGTTCGCCACCTCTGACGAGCCGTGGGAAGTACCGGAGTGGTTCCTCGATGATGAACGGAAACACCGGAAGAGGCCGGTGCCGGTCACCAAGGAGATGGTGGAGGAATACAAACAAAAATGGAAGGAGATCAATGCTCGGCCAATCAAACGAGTTGCTGAGGCCAAGGCCAGGAAGAAGAGAAGGGTAAAACACTTGTAGCCCGAGGAGCTTTTCGAAGTAATCGGTGTGTTTCCGAATGTATTAATTCCGCTGTTTCTTTTCAAGACGTTGAAAAAAATGGAGCAGGCCAAGAAGAAAGCAGAAGCGGTTGTCAACACAGTGGACATCTCTGAGAGGGAGAAGATGGCTCAGCTGAAGAGGTATGTTGTCACATCTGTGGGGCTGTGAAGACAAAACTAACTGGCTGTTTTACCCAGGAGAAAATTTCAATACTGTTTGTGTTTCTTTCAGTATATACAAGAAAGCCGGCTTGGGGAAAGAAAAGAGAGAAGTAACATACGTTGTGAGCAAAAAGGGTGCTGGGAAGAAGGTGAGACGGCCTCCTGGTGTCAAAGGAGTCTTCAAGGTGGTGGACGGGCGCATGAAGAAAGATTTGCGGGGAATGCAGAGAAAAGAACAACGCGCTAAAGGAGGCAAAGGAAAGCGCGGAAAGGGACGACAGGCTAAGGGTGGCAAAGGAGGGGTGAAGAGTGGTAAAGGGCGAAAATGAAAATGCATTTGAGTTTCTGCTTGTCGTTATTATTATTCAACTCCCTGGACTCGTGTTATAACTGAGCATTTGTGGAGCTTGGTGAACTATGATGGTTCAGTTTTGGCTCCTGTATCACAGACAAAATAAACATGAGTCTCTGTTTTGGAACCTTTGCTGGATTTCTTAAAGCCCTGGAGACCTCAGACATGTCTGGGAGATATGACATCCAGGTTTTATGTATACGTCTCTGTGAAGATGTAGCTGATTTGCCTTGAACCCCCTGGAAGGAAGAGGATTCACTGAACAGCTTAACTGTAAAATGCAGTAAAAGTTTATTGATAAATGTTTGTCTCGTGTAAATTCCAATCTTTGCAATAAAGTTTTTGTTCAGATTGGTTGTTCAAGCATTTTACAAAAAAACCATTTCATCCTTTGTCTAATGCAGCCACAGCTATAAAAGTGCAAAAACATCTGTCTTAGACTGCACAGGCCAAGCAGGAAGCGAACTCAACCTGATGAATGACGTCTTTTCTATTTCAAAAAGGCGCGAGTACTTCCTGAAGTCTGACCTGCACAGAAACATCTGCTCAGTGTCCTCGGTCATGCTGGAGAAACACTAACGCTGCTGTGACCTAAATAAATAAACTACATTTTTAAAATTTCTATTACCAAATTGTGTGCATCAATGCAAGTGTAAGAAAGCAAATCTGCTCAAGCACTTATTAGGATTTCTAGTACCTGATACTTTATTTGTATTTCAGTTTGTGTAATTGTAAAAAATGCTCCTGTATGTTTACTTATGAAGTTGCATGTGTGGTTGAGCTGATTTTTAATATCAATACTACGGCTTTACCAAAATGGACTGTTTTTTTTTTCTTCCCAAAACTACATTACCCATGAGCCTTCAAACTTAAATTGCGTCACGCGGTTGTACAGTAAAGCGGTTCCTTTTGCGGAAAGGTCTGTTATGTTGTTTTGTTCAGTATAGACGGTTTAGTTTTAATATGTGACCCACGCCTCAACCTGTCATATTACCTTAAACGTCACGTTTTATTCAGTGAGTCTAAAGTTGCTTTAAAAATTAGCTTTAAACTTAGCTAACGTTGCTAGCTAAAGTTGTGCACACCTGTGCTTGCTTTCACTGTCAAGGATCTAACTCTGGTTCGGAGCCTGTCTTCTCCCGGCCAGGATGTTCTTTATTGCTTTGTTGTGGAGCCTGTCGCTCACTGCCGTGGGCCAGCAAGAGGACAACGAGTGGCTCGACCCTTACGATATGCTCAACTACGATGCTAGCACCAAAACGATGAGGAAGCCTACTGAGGTTGGGAGATTGTTTACTCTGACCCAGCTACATTTGACACGGTTCTGATCACTGTGAAGACGTTGTGTTGTCCAGCTCTGACATTAAGAGTGTGTATTTGCATCGCAGCCAGCAAGCTATGACAACGTGGGCACTAAAAGAAGAGAGTACAATCAGGACCCTAGCCAGACCGAGCTGACGTCCTGCAAAGAGCAAGTGGAGGGCTTACAGAAACAGGTTGGTGTTTTGAATAATAAATCAGGCACAATGCATATTCATATTTTCAAAATATAAGTTTTCCCCCATTCAAATTGAATGAGTTAATTGAAGGTGTAGAACTGAAAAACAATTTCCAATTTGTCTAACAGTATTTAGGCTCCAGGCTTATTACTTTCTTCTCATTGTTAGCACAATTGTTGACACGTTTTACACTCCTGAGTCAAGCTCTGCGTTCAAGCTTAGAAAACAATTTCATGTACCTTTTTAAACAGAATTGTGTGGACGGTTTAAGGAGTCTGGAAAGTTTTTTTCTAAGGGACTTTTGAAATGTAGCCTCTAAAAAGGAAGTAAAGTATGATCTGAGGATCAGGGATAGGACTAGCCGCACTCTAAGCCTCTCACTTTCTATTAACTAGAGTCAGACTTACAGATACTGGACCATCAAGAGTATCAGGACATTACCATAGTAAAAGTCAGGCTGTTACTATGGTGTCAACACATAGTTAGCCTATCACATTCAATCACATTTTATGTATACATGTGCACTCGCTGTGCATGTTTTCTTAGGTACACCTTGTTAGTCCTGTGTTGGAGCCTCTTTTGCATTCAGAGCTGTCTTATGTTCAACAAGGTTCTGCAAACATTTCAGTTCCACCACATCCCAAAGGTGCTCTATTGGCTTGAGATCATCACTGAATGTACAAGAAACCAATTATACATGATTTGACTTTTGTTACTACTTTTAGAACAGCCATTAGTGGGTCAGCAACAAGACTCGGGTAGGCTGAGATGTTTAAATTATGGCGAAGTGTGCCAAGAAGATATCCTTCATATCGTTACACCACCTTCCTTCATTCAGAATGAAGATCAAAAGAAGACGATCAAGCTCATCTCACAACAGCCAACATGCAGTCCAGTGTTCAAGCGATTTCTGAGCAGACTGTTGAAGGAAATACAAAGAGTGGGTGTGGTAGGTGGTCATCTCATGTTTTATGGTGAATTATGAGATTTTAGTTGAACATATTGTGCCATAATTTTTCTCTGGTTCAATAATTGGCCAAGTGTCATAAATATTGCAATTTTAAGACACTTGCTCTAATTTCTCCCCAGCCCAGTGACTCCACAGATGTCTTTTTTGATGCCAAAGTCAAACTGTCCAAACAAGCCATGACAGAGATCCAGACACTTCTGGAGGGTGAAGACAGATGGAGAACAGGCGCTCTGGACAACGCCATCAGTCAGATACTCGTGGACCTTAAACCGCATGATTATGAGGCCTGGAAGTGGCGATTTGAAGACACCTTTGGGGTGGAGCTGGACACAGTATTAAAAGTAAGTTTTTAGTAGCTTTTACCTCTGGCTTCCTTCTATTCTGACTCTTCTTAATGCTTCTACTGTGCTTTAATGGTTTCTATTTTCTGTAACCACTCAAACTGTACTCTGCTCTCTCCTCCAGATCGGGTCATTTGTCCTGATTATAGTAGCCATTATCAGCACCGAACTGTGGACAACGATCTCCTGGTTTGTGCAGTTCCGACGACTGTTTGCCGTCTGCTTCTTCGTTAGTATTATCTGGAACTGGTTCTACCTGTACAAGGTAAATAGGAGCTCCTGCAGCTTTCAGTGGTTTCAGTTTAGCTGTATTTCAGTGCTTTGATTGTAAAATACAATGTTTTTAATAAATATGTATATTTTGTTCAGATTGCCTTTGCTGAGCATCAAAATAATATAGTGAAGATGGAAGGCTTTAATGCAAAATGCACTGGGGTGAAGAAAATTGACTGGAGTGACAGTTTGAAAGGTATGCAATCACCAAGCACGAACAGTCACGGCATTCTGTGAAAACCTCTTGCATCTAAAATATTAACTGGCTGAGAAAAACATTCTTTTTTAGAGCGTATTAAATATCATTTTGAAATACGTTTCACTGCACAGCCATGAGATGGAGAGGAATTTAAGTCCTTGTGGAGTCATTGTGCAAACTCTGAAGTCTCAGCTGCTTTAACAGTTTTAGACTCCAGCATTGCTGTTTTGCATATATTAAGCGTATTTGGCTCATAACGTCTGCCTAAGCTTGGACCTGTATTTGGTATCCTGCAGAGTGGTTTAGAAGCACCTGGACTCTTCAAGATGACCCTTGTAAGAGATACTATGAAGTTCTCATGGTTAATCCCATCCTGTTGGTACCTCCAACCAAGGTAGGCCACTCTTTGGAATGTCTGTTAAGGGTTATTGAGGTTTTGCGGACACATCACCACTAAACACATGGTTTTAATTTGGCTGCCATTTTGGACATGTGACAAATATGTTGACAGCGTAGAAGTGAGCGAGCAAGTTGCCAGTCACACACTGCCCACGACCATACGACAACCTCCAGTTGTGAAGTAAAAAGTACAAATTTTGAAATTGCATTTTGAAACATCTTGGCTGCAGCACTGAAGCACAACTTTGCTTCCATGTCCAGTTTGTGTCACACTTTTTCAAGTTGTGCAACTGCTCGGCTATTAGTTGGCAACTTGTTGCAGACAAAACGTGAAAAAAAACAGCCACTGTGGCAAAAACCAAAGTTGTCACCAGGAAGATTTTGGTACAGCACCTTCTTTACACCGATTTTACCCAGCAACCAGTCTACCTTGTTCTAACTGCTATATATTTTTACCATGCCAAACTGTGTTCCTTGGTATGCGCTTGGACTTTGTTATGACCTAGACATCCTTCTCTTTTTAGGCAATCTCTGTTACCATTACGACCTTCATCACAGAGCCACTGAAGCACTTCGGACAGGGAATCAGTGAATTTCTTCGAGCGCTCCTCAAAGATCTACCAGTTACCCTGCAGATCCCAGTCCTGCTCACTATCGTGATCGCTGTTGTGGTACAAATTGTCCCCTTTTTCACATTAATTCACATTATGGAGCTTTCGTTGTATACACAGCATTATTTGCATTAATAAAGCAATACATTGTATGTCTTTGCTTTGTATAAATAAATATATGTTTGACTCTTCTACAGGTGTTCATGTATGGAAGTGTGCAAGCAGCCTTCCAGCATGGCATCATGGCACCTCTACGCCGCCCTCGAACCGATCCACCACCACCAGAGCTGGAACAACCGCAAGCTCAACCTCGCCTCAGGATTGAGGACTGCAATCATTTTGCAGGAGGGGATGCACCTCAACAGCAACATGCCCTAAGGTACAGAGCTGATGAAGCCAGATTAAACAGGAATGACTTGCATCAGAGGAGACCCAACAGGCAGTGGGTCGAGACTCTAGGAACTGCTGAGGATGAGCCGGACGCTGAGCGGGCCAATGAAGTTCCTGAGGCAGACCAGAATCCGTCTGTTGAGCCAGATTCAGAAAACCAGCGGGGAGCAGAAGAACGGCCACCAGCAGCAAAGGATAACAGCGTTGGTGAAAACAAAGCCAAATCGGAGCCAAAAGCTGCTCGGTCAGATTCGTCTGAGTCGAAGAATAAAACTTCAAAAGGGAATGAGAACCTTTCTCAAGATCAACCAGACAGAGATGTTGCACTGCTCAGACCTGAGCTCCCAGACGTGCAGCCTGTCGATGAGGTGAGCCCCCCCCCCCCCCCCCCCCTTTTTTTTTTTTTTTTTTTTTTTTTTTTTTTAAGATTTTTTTTATATTCATTAGGGCTGCCACAAATGAGTATTTTGATAGTCGACTAGTCACCGATTATTTTTGCGATTAGTCAACTAATCAGATCATGCATCCATTGAATGTACAACCTGCAGCTTATTGCACCAGCATGCATCTACTCTTATATATCATTAGCTTACAGCTTTAAGTGTTTCAGGTATGTGCTAACTAAAAATAAAGAGAAGATGATAGTTTATTAAATTTTAATGAAATTTGTAGATTGTTTCGGTGGAGTTTAATAAACTCACCGCAGTATATTCTCGAGCATCTCACACTTCTGATAATCAGCTGTCTGCTTGACTTTATTCAGCTGTGTAAAAACTATAACTTTAATCTCAGCCAAACCGATTTACTCAGGAACAAATAAAATACTGAAAAAAGCCAAACAATAACATTTTTAAGTTATCAAAGTGACTCATATGTCATGTTTAACCTGAGTAGCAAAAGACGGCGGTGGGTTTGAAGACGATTTGCCGGGAGTCTGGTGTTCTCAGGGCTCTAGTGAGCCTTGCCCCCGGCTAGCTATCGAGCTAGCGGGTAACAGACGTCTCCGAAAACGTCGGAGCGCTTTTGAAAATATGCGGTGTCTTGATAAACTGAGCAGATATTTGAGGTTTACACAGCTACATTCTCGCCTGAAAATATGGTAAACGTTTATTTTGTGACCCAGAAAGAATAATAAGAGTAATATTAAAACTAACTAGCTGCCGCCATTGTTGGAAACTGAGCTGGGCCGCGCTATGAATTCTGGGACACAGTTTCTTCTTCTTCTGGGTTTAACGGCAACTGGCATCCTTGTACATGCAGTGCTGCCATCTTCTGTTTCAGTCCGTTATTACACTCTTAAATCCTACTACTTATTCCTGCGTCTTTTGGGGTCTTACAAAGCTTCAAAAGACGCGTCGACTATTAAATTAATCGTCAACGATTTTGATAGTCGACGTAATCGTGACTAGTCGACTAATCGTGGCAGCCCTAATATTCATCCAACCAAATTAGACACACAGCGCAGTGGTTTTTAACAGAGACTAATGTTGTTCTTATTTTTTTAATGCACTCATGGACGGGAAGGTGAATATTCACATGCAACATAAATTGGTAACAAAGTATTTAATGACATTAACATTTCATTTTTCCTGCATTTTTGTCTTTTGTTCTTTTCTTTTCTTTTATACCTGCTGAGTTTGTCTTAGTTTTGTTAATGTAGAGCCAGTAATGCGTTATCATTACTGCTTTTTTTCTGCCTTGTATATGTTAGATTTCTGTTGCTACCACACCACTGACGTTTGTTCAACAACAGTGGATTTCAATCCTGGTGAGCTTGATGGAGCTCTCTCAGTATACGCAGCAATAAAGTGCATGTCAGCGACTGTATCTTCATTACATCGTTTTGTTTTTTTCATTTGAGGACGTTTTGCAGCAAATAATTAGTGGCTTCATAGTTGTATAGTTTACACATTTGCAAGTTCCCTGGTTTGATCCAAGGAGGAGACACATTTGATGCTGATGGTTAAACAGCTGTATCAAATTAAGCATGGAGCTACCCGCTGTGGTAACTAAAATGATAACTTTGAACTCCAAATGTGTTTAACGTTTTGTGATTATTATTATCTTTATGTAGTTGAAAATCTCTTAATGGCTAAATTTTAAACTTTGGTTTATGAGTGTATTATTTGCTGCTAAAAGGTACTTTTTAATATGTAATTAATTTGTAATGCATTTCTGTTCTGTTTCTCTGCAGCGCCCAGAAGCCTCACTTGAAGACTCCTCACTGCGACGCTCTGTAAATTTTAAAGCTCCCGTCCAGGAGACTGGTGGAAATAATGAATACATCTGACTGACAGATGTACAGATGGTGTTAAAGTGAATTAACAGGATGACGGGATTACCACCACGCAGTGTGGTTGTTTGCTGCTGTGCGGTCACCCGTATGTGGCTATCCATGAGGAACAACTGCTCGGGATAATTGTGTTTTCCTGGTGAATTCTGATTTCCCGCTGGCAAAACGTTTGGGAAATCATGCAGCACCAGGCTGGAACAGTGTTGTTTACTCAGTTTGGTGTTCCTGTGTGCTTTTTGGTGTCTTTCAAATCGTTGTTAAAATTGGAACTATATTTGACGAGCTGTATAATAAGTCGGTGCTGCAAATTAAAAAAGATGTTTTGAATTTTTAACTACAGCCTGACTGAGGCCACATTTTTGGAACTGTTGGGGACTTTTAAGGAATAAAAAGTTCTGAATATGTGGAAATAAATACACTATTACTAATGTTGTTTGTCACTGGGCTTTACGATATTTTTATGTTTATTCTTCTGAAGAAATGCTACCACACATTTTGGTTTTGCTACATATTATTGATGAATAACTGGCCATCCAGCGATCCGTGTTTTGTGCCAGCTGCGCTCTCACTCGTTCTGTCGGCGGTGCTGGTTTAACCCGATGATGCGGCGGGGCGGGAGTGCTATCAGCTGGGTATGGTCGTGCGCGCTCCGTCTTTCCGAACGGATATTTTTGTAGCTGTGGAGATCAGGGAAATTATTTTGCTGCTATTGTTAATAATCATCATCATTACCATTGCATTAATAATATAATCTACAGTATTGATATTGCATTCAGATGTTTAAACAGTGTGTGTGTCTTTCAGAAAGACTAAGTTGCAGGCTGACAGGAAATTGCAGGTTTGCAGAGTGTGCCTTTTACAGAAGTGAAACTGAAAGCAGAGTCTAAGTGCAGGTTATTCTGAGGAGCTGTTTGGACGAGGCTATGTGAATAACTAGGTTATTCAAATTGTCTTTTATACTTTTATATTCTTTGATTAAGCTTTTAGTAGAGGTTCCTGATTAAAACATTTATTCAACATATACATAGTTTCAGTTCGGTTATTACATATATGAGAGTGGCTTCTGTCTCTCTGTCTGGTGAGAGGTCAGGAGCTAGTCGGCGAGGTGAAATAGGGTACAATTGTGGTTAGCACACACACACTCAGTTAGAGAGAATCATTTATAGGTGAAAGTTTAATCATGTTTTGCTCAGGGTTGCAAAAGAGCAGTTTGTCGCAGAACTGCTGCTGATGTGTCAAGATGATAAGCGAGCATCCGGCAGTGACAGGAAGTACCTGCCATGAAGATGAAGACAATGTTCTTTTTAAACTGTGTTAAAAGTCATTGTGGTTTTGACCTATGTATGAAATGGATCTGACGTTGAGGGGGCGTCATTAAATTCAAGCCCTGATGGTATAAAATATCTGTTTATGCTTTGATTAAGTCGTGTAAGTGTATTTCATTAAAATCAATTGTCTGACCAAGCTCTTCTGGACCTGGTTGTTTGTACTCTCCTTCCTCAATATTTGAACCTTAACATTTGGGGGCTTCGTCCGGTGGTTGAGGAGGGAGAGAATTAGAAGGTGTAGACGGAGAAATTCGGTGGTCTGAGGTGGTCGGACGGGCAGACACGAGTGCCAGTGGTCGAAGTGAGAGGGCATAAGCCGGCTTATCCAAAGGTAAGGCACTACCTGTTGAATTATTTCCAAAGTGTGCCAAATTGGACATTACAAATTAAAGTCTACTCACTGAAATTACTGGTGAATGTCTGGTTTGATTTTGATGAAAATCTCATGACAGTACTGAGGATTTAAATGATTGAATGCGGTTGGACCGCTAAAGGATTTAATACGGTTGGACCGTGGAAAGCAGTTGGACTGCTTTTAGTATATTAGGGAATTTGGTTATTGTTTGGGGTTGGAGCCCCTATTGGTTATAAGGTTGGACCTGCTTCAGTCTTACACTTTTTTGGGTGTTTTACTGTTGTTCCAAAGTATTATAAATTATTCAAGAACGTCAGTTGGACTGATAGGAAGCGCAGTGCTCAGAGGTAACGCTTGCCAATGCCAAGGACGCTTAGGCATTGTCCTTGAAGAGGGATAGTCAGTTGGTCACTGTGGAGCTTGGGGCACTCCAGAATAACTAGGAGTTAGAGTCTCCTTACCGTTTGGAACGGTAGTCTGCGCTTTTTTGGCCAGCAGAAGTTGGACTTCGGGCGTGTAACTTTAACTTAAAACTTTGGGGTAAGCCTTGGCTGTGAAATGGCAAAAATAGAGCTTCAGGCAAAGTTTGGGTTGGTTGACGCTTTTAAATTGAGTTAGGGATTTTAGAGATGAGGCCAGAAACTGTTGGACAGATACTGGTTAATTGATCACAAGAAAGTTGGACTTTATCGGTTGGACCGTTAACTTAAATTTGTCGAAATTGTTTAGGCGCTAAAGCTGACAGATCTGACAGTGGTTGTAAATATAAGACGTCTTTGTAATATAAAATAAGAGAGTTTGGTGTGAGAGGAGGTTGTGTGTCGACTCAGTAATGCACTGACTGTCTGCTGCTATTTTTAGATGGTGTGTGTGAAAATGCAAATTAGTAAGCAGTGAACTGTTTAAACCACAGTTGGTTTTACAAGTACTGCTGCAAACATTGTTGAATGTGTGTTTAAGACGCCATTTATGTTTATTAGAGGGCTATAAATAAAGTCTTGAGCTGCCGTAGTGAATGTATAGTAATTGACTGAGTTTTTTTAAATTTATATATATATATATATATATATATATATATATATATATAGCCTACCGAGCCTACCGCAGACATGAGCGAGACAGATAAATATGAAGGCATGCCGGCTCGAACGTCGCCCGGATCAACAAGGTCCGCGTCAGGTGTTGAGGAACCAGGGCACCCTGACGACAACTGGGCTACTGGAACAAGAAGGCATCGGTGGGCAAGAGACGAAAACAGGGCGTTGTTGGAATGCTACTACGCAAGTAACCCTGGCGGAAGGGGCTACACGAATAGGATGAGGGGACCTATGGATTCTTCGATACCCAACATCCACAATGACGGTGAAACAACTAGTAGCTCAGTGTTCCAACATTCGAAAGAAGGGACTGCTATCACAGCTAGAGATTGACAAGGTACAACATAAATGCTATGGCAAAGAGGAGTCAGGACGCTTGAGGAGGTACACCAGAGAGATAGAAGGCAGGAGAATAAACCAGCTGTTCTCCACAGAACCAGCAAAGGTGTACTCTCAGTGGCAAGGGAACAATAAGAGACTGGAGACGGAGCAATACTGGAAGAGCATATGGGAGAAGGACGCAACCCATAACGGCAATGCTCAGTGGCTAGTGGATCTGAGGGCAGACCATAGCGACCTCCCTGAACAGGGTCCAGTAACCATCACAGTGGCAGATATCCAAGAAAGGGTCTCCAGTATGAAGAGTTGGACAGCACCATCACGCCTACTGGCTAAAGAAGCTGACTGCACTCCACGAGCGTCTGGCAGCACAAATGAACCAGCTGCTAGTTAACGAGAGACACCCGGAATGGCTAACCGAAGGTCGAACGGTCCTGATCCCCAAGGACCCCAAGAAGGGACTGGTCCCATCCAACTACCGACCAATAACCTGCCTCAGTACTACATGGAAGCTCCTGTCAGGCATCATATCGGCTAAGATGAACAGGCACATGGGTCAATACATGAGTGGGGCACAGAAAGGGATTGGCAAGAATACCAGAGGCGCAAAACACCAGCTACTGGTAGACAGAACAGTCAGCCGAGACTGCAAGACCAGACTGACCAACCTGTGCACTGCCTGGATTGATTACAAGAAGGCCTATGACTCAATGCCCCACAGCTGGATACTGGAATGCTTAGAATTGTACAAGATCAACAGGACCCTAAGAGCCTTCATCAGGAACTCAATGGGGATGTGGCATACAACACTAGAGGCCAGCTCCAAGCCCATAGCACAAGTCACCATCAAGTGCGGGATCTACCAAGGAGATGCTCTGTCCCCACTGCTGTTCTGCATAGGCCTGAACCCCCTCAGTGAGATCATTAACAAGACTGGCTACGGATACCAACTACGGAATGGAGCAGTTGTCAGCCACCTCCTGTACATGGATGACATCAAGCTGTAGAAGATCCATAGAGGCTGGGGTCTATCACACCAGGCAAGACCCCAGGTGCAGGCTGTGGAAAGATGCCCCAGAGACAATCCAGCACATAACAGTAGGGTGCAAGATGCTAGCAGGCAAGGCATACATGGAACGCCATAACCAAGTGGCCGGCATAGTGTACAGGAACATCTGTGCCGAGTATAACCTGGAAGTCCCGAGGTCAAAATGGGAGATGCCCCCAAGGGTGGTGGAGAATGACCGAGCTAAGATCCTGTGGGACTTCCAGATACAGACGGACAAAATGGTGGTGGCTAACCAACCGGACATAGTGGTGGTAGACAAACAGAAGAAGACGGCCGTAGTGATCGATGTAGCGGTTCCGAATGACAGCCATATCCGGAAGAAGGAACACGAGAAGCTGGAGAAATACGAAGGGCTCAGAGAAGAGCTCGAGAGGATGTGGAGGGTGATGGTAACAGTGGTCCCCGTGGTAATTGGAGCACTAGGTGCGGTGACTCCCAAGCTAGGCGAGTGGCTCCAGCAGATCCCGGGAACAACATTGGAGATCTCTGTCCAGAAGAGCGCAGTCCTGGGAACAGCTAAGATGCTGCGCAGGACCCTCAAGCTCCCAGGCCTCTGGTAGAGGACCCGAGCTTGAAGGATAAACCGCCCGCAGGGGCGTGCTGGGTGTTTTATATATATATATATATATATATATAGTGAGTGCACTGTATATATTTAAGACTAACATATTACTTTTAGTAGTAACCTCTCTCCAGCAATAATTGCTGGTGTGTTTTATTTTTTCAATTTCTTGTGTGTGCGGTGAGAATAATAGAGGTTTCAATTGTTTTTCTTTTTGACTTGCTCTTTCTGATTATGAAAGGCATGTCTAAAATACTCTTAGGAAAGCGTGTTTTGAGTATATTCCTCAACTCTTGTCACAGTTTAAGTGTGTGAATGCTGTGAGTAGTAGGCTTTGAGTGATTGGGTGTGATTTCTACAAAATAATAAATAATAATAACACCATGAAAGTTGATAGTAGAGTGCGTGCAGAAGTGGAAGTGTGAGAGAAAAAGGCGGTGTGTGTGAGACGATTCCTGATGTCTGAAAGAGCTCTGCTGAGCACACTGAAGACTGTGATGTGAATACTGACAAATGCAAAGAATTTAGTATATTTAAAAGTGTGTGCGTGAAACAAGGGTGCATTGTTTTTAGATCAAGACTTAGTAAAACTAAACAGTTTGATTAGGTTGTAAAATAGGAAAGAGAAACAGGAAATATGGCTCTGAGTGCTGTGTGTGTGTGACAAGAAATGGTTTGTGTGACAGGAACTTTGCATGCCCATAAAAGGAGACTCACTGTGACAAGTGAGCACCCAGAGAGAGAGATGAGTCAAACTCTAGGCAGAATGGAGGTTTTAAGAAAAGAAATGAAAAGGATATTAATGGTATGCTTTAGTGTGTCAATACAGGTTACAAATAAATAAAGGTGGACTTTTCTCAACCTGGAATTTTGAGTACAGCGGCAAAACCATAGATTAACAGAATTGGGAGGAAATAGGCCAGATTTTGGCTTAAAATTTTACAGCTTGACCTCCCACTTGTCCCGATCCTGAGAAGAAACTCAAAGGACAGTTAATCTCCTGATGAAGACCGACAGAACATCGTGGACTTGAAGAATTAACAGCAGGCAAAAGACAGTGCAACTGAACCATTAACACTGAAACCACACTGACGATACCAGCAGCAGCATATTTGCCATGCTTGGAGTAATCTTGAAAGAGACGACTGAAAGGATGAACAGAGAAGAAGAAACCACGTGATGAAAAGATGCACGGTGAACTGCAGGCTGGTAAGAACAGTGTGACATAACTGTTTAAAGGCACTGAATGGGATATTTTGCCAGGCTGGGATTTAATCTAAAAGGAAAATACTGAAAAGATCAACGGAGAAGAAACAGACTGTGTCTGCTGGAGATTTCAAGACAACAAAGGACACTATGAGAAGGACACAGGGGCCAGTGGGAAGGTGAAGCCCAGACGAGTTCGACTGCGAGAATAGGGTTAGGGTGTTGAAAAAAGATCAGGGCACCAGCAATCGCCGGTTCCCTGAGATGCACTCTCCACCGTGGGACAGGATGGTGGTACCCCTGCCCCAGTTCAAAAAATTGCCCAACTTGGGTTAATGCGCATCTACTGAGCTCCTCGCGACGTTTCGGCGTTCCTTCGCCTTCTTCAGGCCGAGCTCAGTGCCGTCTTGGCTTTTATAGTGTTTGTTACGGCCCTAGCAGGGCCTCCTCCTGAAGGTGCCTGTGTGGGCGTGTCCCACCACCTCTTCTGCCTGAGGTGCCACCTTTCCCTGTTACACAGCTGACTCACATCAGTAATTAACAGTATTTAAGCCCAGGGAAAGGTGAGCTCTGGGCCAGAGTGCCATTAGTGTGGTTACAGCTTGTGAGCTGAGTGGTTTTTGTGTTTGCAGCTAGTGAGCTGCTCTTTCTTTTTGGCTTACGTTTTACTTTATTGACCAACGCCTGAGTTTTGTTTGTTTTTCTTAAATGGTGATAGCGGCTTGTCCGTCTCTTTTAGTTGCGCTACTTTAATAAAACTCTTTAATTTAACCCTTTTGCCTCCTTGACTCCTTTTTCTGACCCGGTCACTTTTGTTACTTCCCCCTCCCCGCCTAGACCCCTCAGGGGAACGTAACAAGTGGGGGCTCGTCCGGGATCGTTGAAAAGGGAGTTTTGAGTTGGAATTGGTTTTTGATTATCTTGCTGTTTTTACCTTTGGAGATTCAACTTCCCAGTTTAGTTAGGTGAGTGTCCAGCTGAGCTTTGTTTTAAGTTCTTCCTTCGGGCACTCTTTTGTTGTTTTGCCTTTTTTATTTTCGGAGTAATCCTGGGCGGGGATTAGTTCCCTGTTGGGGGTAGGCAATTCAGGGCTCCAGTCGCTGAAGTTTTGCCTTTCAAGTTGCCTCAAGCCCGGCACGCTCCAGAAGATAGGTAAAGTTTGTTGTGCTTAGGAACTGGGTAAGTTGTGTTTGTTTATTGTGTATACTGTAAGAGGTACGTTGGTCAGCTAAAGTAAGTTGTGTAGTGGTCTGTTAACTGTCTTAATTAGGTTGTGTTTTGCTAACTCTTCACCATCCCCAAAATGGTTGACACAGCTGCTAGTGTACAGGTGTCTAGAGGCTCGTTTGTGAGCAATAACATTCACCTGGTTCCAGACTTCTGTGAATCCAGTGTTCACAGCTTTTTCAGTGTGTTCGAACGCCTGGCAACTGCACTGCAGTGGCCTCAAGATGTGTGGGGGGGTGATGTTGCTGTGTCGGTTGACAGGTGAGACTCAAGAAGCGTGCTCTGGTCTGTCTAGGCAGGACAGCCTAGTTTATGAAAAGATTAAAAGTGCTGTCCTCCAAGCCTATGAACTTGTGCCTGAGGCCTATAGGCAGAACTTTCGAGGTTTGGAGTTGGCACAGGGTCAGTCCTACCTTGACTTTGCTCGGGAGAAGGCAAAGCTTTTTGGTAGGTGGTGCTCTGCAAGCCAGGTTAACAGTTTGGGGTCGTTACGTGAGCTCATGCTTGTGGAGGATTTTAAAAACTCTGTTCCTGAGTGTATTGCTCTTTATTTAAGCGAACAAAGGGTTTCCACATTACAGCAGGCTGCCATACTGGCAGATGAGTTTACCCTAACTCATAAAACAAATGCTGTAGAATGTGACATCTCTTCTCACTGTAATACATCTTGGAGAGCTAGGAGGGAGCCAGCTAACAAGGCTGAAAAAGTTGTGGTTTCGAGACCCAAAACGAAGCTTTGTTTCTTCTGCCACAAACCTGGACACCTCATTGCTAACTGTTTGAAATTGAAACTCAAACGGAAAGCTGACTCAAAGCAAAAAGGGCCTGCTTTGAGAAAAGTTAGTCGTGGTTCTCAAACCGACAAGGTTGCCAGGCCTAGTAAAAGGCTACACTTGGAGCATAATTGCTCAATAGTGTCATGTAGTCAGTGTGAGAGGTCAACTAACCCTGAGCTGCTGCTGGTTGACAATGTCCCAGTTCCTCAAAATGACCTGCTGTGTTCTCCACATGTGATGGCTCAAAAAAGCCCTGGTTATCACATGAGAAATTGTTTTGAGGGTCTGCGGCCACCCTCAGTAAGTATTTTGAACCCATTGAGATGGGGTTGGCAGCTTCCGCAGGCAATGCCTAACCGTTGCTATGGGGTTTGGTAGGTGGAAAGCCTGCCAGTAGGTGATGAAACGGTTATGGACTTGTTGTGGTTATCGTAATAATTTGACAAACCATGGGTTTGTATTTATGGGAGGGGGTGTTACGGCCCTAGCAGGGCCTCCTCCTCCTGAAGGTGCCTGTGTGGGCGTGTCCCACCACCTCTTCTGCCTGAGGTGCCACCTTTCCCTGTTACACAGCTGACTCACATCAGTAATTAACAGTATTTAAGCCCAGGGAAAGGTGAGCTCTGGGCCAGAGTTCCATTAGTGTGGTTACAGCTTGTGAGCTGAGTGGTTTTTGTGTTTGCAGCTAGTGAGCTGTGTTTTGGTGGTTTGCAGCTAGTGAGCTGCTCTTTCTTTTTGGCTTACGTTTTACTTTATTGACCAACGCCTGAGTTTTGTTTGTTTTTCTTAAATGGTGATAGCGGCTTGTCCGTCTCTTTTAGTTGCGCTACTTTAATAAAACTCTTTAATTTAACCCTTTTGCCTCCTTGACTCCTTTTTCTGACCCGGTCACTTTTGTTACTTCCCCCTCCCCGCCTAGACCCCTCAGGGGAACGTAACAGTGTTGCTTGTCTCCTCCCACTTCTTGGGTTCTCACTTTTTCTTTTTACGTGACTTACTTGTCTTTTCACTTTGCTTTCTGTGTTTCCTTTTTTCTTTGACTTGTTTTCTCTTTGTGCTACTGTTTTTAGGGTTAGGGAATGAAGACTGACTCCTCCCCCCTCTTTCGAAGGCAGGAGGACGTGCACGGTCCATCCCCCAGGTGACCCGTTGCTGCTGGAAGTCGGACCGCCCAGGACGCCGCTGGCGCCTCCCGCGACGGACCACCGTCCACCCATCCTCATCATCAAAAAAAGCCATCGAGCCCGATGGACTTTTTAATGTCTTGGTGTTTTTGTTTACTTATGTAGTGTGTTGATTTTTATTATTGTGGTATCGCCTTTGTTATATATTAATAATGTCGCCTTTGGTATCTAAGTAATCAAAAAGTAAGAGTGGTAATTAAGAAAATAAAATGAAATGAAATAAAAGTTTTTTTGCTCTTTTGTTATTTATTAGTTTTGTATTTATGAATTAAAAATAAAATGAATTAAATAAAATAAAATTTCAATTTGTGCCGCCGCGACGTTTCGGCCCTGAAAAGGGCCTTCTTCAGGCTATGGCACAAAAAACAAGCAAAACAAACTTCTGTGTGTTTGTCTAGTCTCTGTGATGTTGCTCCTTTTGTGTCTCAAGGCGAAATGCCCTTCCCGTGTGTCTCAGCGCCTTTTATACCCTCTGCTCCAGTTAGATTTTTCATTCGTCTTCTTTATCCAAATTTCCTTCCTATGTAAATTGCCCTTTCCCATTAGTTTTTAAAAATGCTCACTCCATGAATTATGATATTTCCCAGTATGTACTTAATTATTGTAGGCCCAAATCATATTTACACCCAATATTAAAAGTCCAATTTAACATGAAATTTTTAATAATAATTTTTAATCCCAAAATTTATGTTAAATGTTATGACATATTAATTTTTTACTTGTATATTTTTAAACCCCCAAATTCTGCATGCCCCTTGTGCTCAAACTACAAATATGAAAATTTTAACCCAATAATACCCTAAATTATTAAAATTATCAAAATTAAATCATGAATTAGTTGCAATTCCCCCATGAATTTTTATGATTACAATGACCCATTGTAAATATTGAACCCCTCCCTCTTCCCATCCTCCCAATAAGGGTTAGTGATAGGTTTGTAGCTTGAACCTATTCGCTGGAACGTTGAAGGCAATATAATTACACAGCAAGCAAGACACGAAGTAGGCAAAGTTCTTCTTGTCACTCATGCATGAGGGAGACCTGTCTGGAGCCAAGTGTCGTTCCACCACTTGACCTCCGTCAGACTCTCAGCCAGGTTCCCCATAGCACTCCTTTTATTGTGGTTACATGAATATGCATAGGGTCATTAACATATAGCATCTTACATAGGTATACATGTGAACAAAGAATACCGTGTGTGTGTGTGTGTGTGTTTGTGTGTGTGTGTGTGTGGGGTACTGCTGATCAAAGGGTCATATAACATGAAAGCACAAAAGACCCCTCTGTTGGTCTTCCTTGGTCTCTTGTGTTCTGAGGGCCTCTGGATGTCTGGAGTTTTGATCTCCTCCATACCTGCTTCATGCCCTGGATGACGGGGCTGTGGCCCCCCACACCCTCTAGCAGATCATTACATGAAGGAACCTTTTAAAAAAAACAAGCGCATCCATGCTCACAGGTGTACACACGGGTGATCACACCCACAAACTACACCCTTTTTGGCTCCTACCTCAAAGCACACTGTGTTCTGTTGATCTTATGTGCTGCACAATAATGTTTAATATTTAGTATTTACTGTCATATTCCCATATATCATTGTGATGTTGTTTATTCTATTACTCTTGTTCTCTTCTGCTTGTTTTCTTTTTTCTTTCTCAACAGATGATCCAGGTGATCGATATATGCATTTTTTTTCTTTTTTCTTTTCTTTTTTTTTTCTTTTTCTGCCCATTCTGTTGGTTTTTGTTTTTTGCCCTTCTCCCCCGTCCCTCTTCTCAGCTGTTTCTCTTTCCCTCTTTCTTTCTCCCCTTCTTTCCCCCAGTCAAGTCTGTCCCGTATTCAGCAAGTGAAAATAAAATAAACAATAAAAGGTGAATCAAATGGACCATTATGGCAAGGCTGGGATGGTCCATTTGGTAAAGTAAATCCGTTGGGCATCTTTCTTTGCCTTTAGACAATAATTCTGATGGCAAAAGAGCCAAACGGGACAGGCAAAAAAAAAAAAAAAAAAAGGAAATACATCCCTATAAGTATGTGACAGGTTAGAGGAGAGCTCTGTACCAGCGTGGAGTCACTGTGGGTAGATGAAGAGCATGTGTGCACAAACTGTTCAAACACAGCTACAGTGGGAAGGAGAAAACTACAAACATGGTGGTCCTGGATGTTCCCAGAGTGATCACTGTGATGATGTCATCTCCTTACAGCTCAAACGTGGCCTCCTGGTGAGTCGTGTTGAACCAAAGGAAGATCATGTTCTGGTGTCCTAAGAGGAGGTCAGAGAAGTCCACAGTGGGGACACCAGATGATGGACTACTCTCTTGCTCTTGACGAAGGCAGTCGCACTTTTCTCCTCCTCCTCCTCCCCCTTAGTCTCGTGTTTTTTGTATTACTTTTCCCTGGAACACTCTCTCACAGTCTGTTCTCTAAAACCTAAAAGAGGAATTATGGATTTGATCAACTTGTCGCTGAATGCAATTGACACCCCTTTTCTCAACGAGAAGTCTGAGCTTGGGTGAGCCTGAGTGCTGAAGATATCTACCTATTCGGAACCATGATAACAGGGTTCTTGCTGATCGGAGCTGGCTTGGCCCTGGCTTATCGAAGAATTAAGGAAGCGGAACCGGCTGTTCAAACCCCCACAAGGCTGCACGCTGGGATTGAAATGATGGGACGAGGCGTGAGTTTCTCAAAATGGGCTCATTGAGTGCAGCACGGATAAGATCTTGGAGAAGCTTATGGCTGCCGTGAACAGTGTTGGTCAAGTTACTTGAAAAAAGTAATCAGTAACTAATTACCAGGGTTTTAATAGTTTTGCAATTTTCATTAGTTTTTATTTTTATTTAGTTTTGACTTCAGATTTTCAATTTTATATCAGTTTTAATTCGTTTTTACCAATTGTTTGCTAGTTTAGTTTAGTTTTAATTTTTTTTGAAAATCCTTAGTTTCAGTTTAGTTTTGATTAGTTTCAGTTATAGTTTTAGTTTTGTTTGCAATAATTAAGTGCAACAAAATCCCAGTTTCATCATATCAGTCATGCTCTTCTGCTTATCCTTGGGTATGTTGCTATTCCAGCTACCATACCCTGCACCCTGCACAGGTCGCCTGTCTGTCGCAGGGCTAACACGCAGAGACAGACAACTCACATTCCCACCTATGGGTTCTTTAAATAAATAAATAAATAAAGGCAGATGAACAACCATTGATACCAGGCAACTATAAAATGTATATCTTGGCCCCAATGAGACTATTAACTCTTGCAGCACCGGGTGTTCGTGATTTTGGTTCAAGTGAATTGATAAACTTTTTGAAGGCAATTGACTCACACAGTTATGTAGATATCCCAGTCCTGTTGTCTCGGGATGCATCACGCTGCCTTGCCTGGGGTTAGCTTCTGTTTCTGTGGAGTTGGTTCAGACTTTCAGTCAGGATGAGAAACAGAGGAGGAGAAATTCAAGATTTAACTCTCTTTGGTTCATTTTTATGAAGTTCAGCACTTAGAACGATCACTGAATAATTAGATATTATTATGATCATGCTTCAGTGAATCCTCTCTGACTGGACCTCTTCCAGTTTTAGTTGAACACCTTGCCCCAGCATGTCTGGTTAACATTAGAGAGTCTGTAACGTGTTGTTGGTTTAGCCTCAGCCTTGGTTACTCGAACATCTTCTGCAGTGTTTCCTTCATTTATAACCAGTTAACCTTTGTAGAATGTTTAGCTGATTTTAGAGTTTAGAAATGTGTTAACATAGAATGTAGAACTATTGTAGAGACATTGATACTGCCCTTAAAGTAATGAAGGCCTCACTGTGTCGTGAACTTAGGAGTAGATTGTATGAGACCTCTCCCCCACTGAGTGGAAATTCCCCAGAGGATGTTTTAGGGTGGGGGTCTCAAGATTTGTAACTGTGGTCTGGAAGTGAGAGGGGTTTTATGACCTCTAGGGAGTTACCTACACCCACAGTGTTTTAACTGTCACGCACACACATCCACACCCACACTCACTCATGTGCACTCACACATACACACAGGTATGCGTACACAGTCACACACGAGCACTCACATTGACACGAGGGAACGCGCACATGTAGGCATTCATGTGCTCGTGCACATAGACACAGACAGAGTTTGCAGCACACCGTAGGGGGTTTTATGATAGGGTCGCCCCTATAAAACTGTGTTTCACAGACAAAGGAGTGAAGATTTTGGAGAGGGACACCGGCCTCGTCTTCCCTTCTAGAAGTGCATGCATGCTTAAATGAAGATGAATAAAGATGAATAAAAGTTTTGTGAAAATGACTACTGAGTCCGGTGCCATCTCTGGATGCTCGAGGAATAAAAAGAACCGGGGTAAAACTGATTTCTTAACAGTTTTGGTGCCGAAACCCGGGATTCGCTCGAGGCGCAGAGATGAATTGGCAGAGCTGAGATCGTGAAACGAGGCGAACAGAGAGCTAGCTCACATGATTAAAAGGTAAGCACGACCTGTTTATTTTCGAACCGTGCATATTGTTTAAAGCCTAAATTATCTGTTCGCTAAGTTGAACGTATCCCAGTGTAAATTCACTCAGTAGAAAAAAGGCGGCTAGCGTCCGTCTCAGTGCGTTAAAGCAAGAGACTTTTTTAAGAACTCCAAGTTGATGTTTAGCGCCCCGTAAGAAAATCTCAGTGCGTTAAAGCAGGAGATTTTTGTTACGGCTTAATAGAATCAGTGTTTCATCCGTCTTAATTAGGAAAAAAGTGGCGGTGATCCGTCCCCGTGCGTTAAAGCAGGAAACTTGTGTTACTATTAGTTAGAAAGCGGGGCTGAAAGGCTTTGTCGCCGGCTAAGGGCCGTGTGCGCTCCGAGTTTGGCAACTCCACCCTTGGTCGGACGCGTCCTTGGGATTTGCCGGGTTGGTGACCTGGGCACCGGGGCGCTCTAAATAACTAAAGCTAGGTGTTGGATCCTAGTCGCGGTTGATAACATGCATAATAGTGGGGGCAAGTTGCTTCTTAGTGAGAGTACGACTGCTTGGCTCAGCCCACTGACTGCAGTGTGTGTAGACTGTGCAGTTTGTGTGAAAGCGCAGTTAGAGTCTGTGTCTCATCTGAAGTACGGGAGTCAATTGAAGTAATAAAAAGAATTCGTGTCTAAAAGTGTGTGTTTGTGGTGTGCAGAAATCGCGGCAGGAGGCCGTGTCGCGAATTGTTGCAAACTGTGAAGTCAATTGGGGGGTTTAATTTGGTTTTATATCTTTTAGGGGAAGAGAAACCGCAGTATCGAGTCCGTGGCGCAGTTTGAATAATTTGCGAGGTGCACAAGAGCGGACGGCACCCGCTCTGTGTGCCGCTTGGGGCGTTGTCCGGAATAAGCAGAGGAAGAAGTGTCTCGCAGAAAGTTTGAATGGGACTGCGAGAAGCATGAGGTGTGTGTGAGCCAGCCTCGAGGGGCGGGTTCACAGGTGGAACGAACGAAGAGTAAAATGTGCGTGTGTGTGAGAGAGAAAGAAAAGGTGGGGGCTAGTGACTAGCTTGTGAGTGTGTGTGAATTCCTTGATGACAAAAAGGGAGACAAAGTAGATTAGTTGATTTTCTGTGAAATAATAAATAGTCAAGAAATCGTAGTGATCAAAGAGGAGGAAATGAACTAAAGTAAATAAAAAAATAAATAAACAGTGGATTAGTGTTAAAGTAATGATAAATAAATTGATAAAATTAACAGTGACATTTAAAGGTGATCAAGTATTCAAGGATGAATGGAGAATTTGATTGCTGACTCTATGAGAGCTGTTGGGGTGAAAGGAAGATGAGGTTGAAGGAGTGAGTTAACAGGTTAATGTGTGGGTGTAAAACAATGGGGTAATAAAAAAAGAGAAAGAAAATCATGAAAACAAAGAAAATAAAAAGCGTGGAAGTGTGAGTGGGAAATTGTCTCCAACTGGGGGAAGCAGTGACGCTACAGGTCACCTTCTTCCCCTGCTGGACACAAAAGAAAACATAATTTGGAGTGTGGTGGATGAAAATAATTAACAACAACATCAAGAAGATTTTTGGGTTTGTAGTTAAGACCAAATAAAAATTTCATTTTTGGGGTTTAAAGTCAGAGTTTAAAACAAAATGAGTAGAGATGTGTTGCTTTAGGAGTGATGAAAACATATGCAGTCACACTGAATAATGAAAGTCTCTCAGTCTGTCGATTACAGGTGGGGAACAGACCTGGATCAATTCTCCACGGGCAGCAGTCGGAAGAAAATTATAGGTTGAAATCATTAGAAAAAATAGAAACACCCAGCCAGAATTTTTTGGCTGAATTGTTTTGCAGCTTCCCGTCCTCATCCTGAACAAGCAAGCTCCAAGGAAGCTAATCTCTCCCTGAAGACACAGAGTGCAGTTTCAGAAGCATAAGCATGAACATCAACAATGGACAGAAGTCCAAGAGACAATACCAGAGTTCTGAGCAGAGAGGTCCAGCAGCGCTGTGGGCAAACGGCATCAGAAAGAGAAGAACCACCATCTAGATTGGATGGATGGAGATGCGTTCCCAGCAAGCTGCAACCTCACTGTGTGTGAAGGACTTTTGAGAAGACTGTCTGAGCTTGACATTTGCCATGTTTGGAGTGAGATGGCAATGAATGAGACAGTGGGACAAAGAGATACACGGGACAAAGCTGAAGACAACTGACTGCCATTGGACTGAAAAGTGGGAGAGAAGAAAAGGAACAGAAGAGGACTGAGGCGGCTGTTTTAGTGTGGGGAATCAAATTAGGTTAAGGAATCCGGGGAGACAAGCGACTGCCTGGAAGTGGAGGATTGACAGTGTCCAGACCACCACAAAAGGGGGAGGAAGACAAGCACTGAGGTATGCAAGTGTACTGTTAGAAAAATGGAAAGGTGACACCACACATGCACATAATATGCACCAGAGATAACACAAAATCATACACAAAGTGTTACACATTAAAAGAGGGCATTTGTAGAAGGGGTTAACAACACACAGTGTGGTTGCCTATGGTAACCTGGAAGCATTTGGGGTTTAGCTGTGCCTGACTAAGACAGAGTTTTTCATTTAGATGTTTCTGAAACAAAATTTGGAGTGAACGGAGTTTTGTTTCAGAAAAAAGGGGGAAGGTACATGAAAGGAAACATAAAAACAGAAAATGTATTAACCCGACTAACACACACACACACACACACACACACACACACACACGTAATGAAGATCAAACACAATTTTAAGTAGGTAATACTGTTACCATCATCCTGTCTGGTTTATTGAGTGGGTTGAGAACTGATACATAGACGACTGAATTAGTATTATTTTGGGGAACATGATAGCAGGGGTGAACAGAATCCTGCAGCCAGAGTTTAAATGAGTGAAACTAGAAGATTTTTGTTTTGTTTTGTTTTGTTTTTTGTTTTTTGTTTTTTTTGTTTTTTGTTTTGTTTTGTTCCGATCCGCTCAGGCTATTTTTCGCCTGTCTCATTTCTGGCAAGGATGGGGGCGGACGACGGGGAACTCACCACTACGTCACCCTCTGTGTTGGCGCCATCAGCGCCCATCGCGCCAGCTTCCTCTGCTCGAAGGAGGCGGCGCGCCCGCCACCATAAACCGGACAATGCTAAAACTACAAAACATGAAGTGGACGGCGGGTTCATTTTTGATAGAGCTATTTTTGTCGACCCTGAGCCTGCCATTTCTCGGACAGTTTTTTCTGAGCCTGCTCCTTTTCCTGCTCGTGTTTCTCCTCCCAGGCCAGTTCAGTCAGCTCCCTCGCAGCCCTTCACAGCTCAGTCAGCTCCCTCGCAGCCACCCTCAGTTCAGTCAGCTCCCTCGCAGCCACCCTCAGTTCAGTCAGCTCCCTCGCAGCCACCCTCAGTTCAGTCAGCTCCCTCGCAGCCACCCTCAGTTCAGTCAGCTCCCTCGCAGCCACCCTCAGTTCAGTCAGCTCCCTCGCAGCCACCCTCAGTTCAGTTAGCTCCCTCGCAGCCACCCTCAGCTCAGTCTCCAGTGTCCCCCTCAGCTCAGTCTCCAGTGTCCCCCTCAGCTCAGTCTCCAGTGTCCCCCGTAGCGCAGGCCCCAGTAGCTCCAGTGCCGCCTGTAGCGCAGGCCCCAGTAGCTCCAGTGCCGCCTGTAGCGCAGGCCCCAGTAGCTCCTGTAGCCCAGTCCCCGATAGCAGTATGGTCCGCTGGTCAGCTTAACATTCAGCCAGGGGTCTCAAATCTCTCTGGCTCTGCATCAGCTCCTGCTGGGAGCTCGGATGAGCTCATCCAGGACTCCGCGGCTCCCACGCCGCCATCTACCTCGTCAGCTGGAGGGTCCGAGGGGCCCGTTCAGCCTCCTGTCTCCGCTGGAGGGTCCGAGGGGCCCGTTCAGCCTCCTGTCTCCGCTGGAGGGTCCGAGGGGCCCGTTCAGCAACCTTCCTCGTCAGCTGGGGGTTCAGGAGAACCGCACCAGCCTCATGCCACGTCAGCTGGAGGGCCCGAGGAGCCCGTCCGGCCTCACGCCTCGTCTGCTGGAGGGCCCGAGGAGCCCGTCCAGCCACCTTCTGCTACGCCTGGTCCAGCCTGTGCTTCGTCTGCTGCAGCTCCGGCCTGTGCTTCGTCAGCTGCAGCTCCAGCCTGTGCTTCGTCAGCTGCAGCTCCGGCCTGTGCTTCGTCAGCTGCAGCTCCAGCCTGTGCTTCGTCAGCTGCAGCTCCAGCCTGTGCTTCGTCAGCTGCAGCTCCAGCCTGTGCTTCGTCAGCTGCAGCCTCAGAGCCGTCATCCTCGCCCGGTCCGGCCTCTGCATCAGCTGCTCCTGCTCCGCCTGGTCCGGCTCCGGCTTCAGCCTCAGAGTCTTCGTCCTCGTCTGGCCCAGCCTCAGAGTCTTCGTCCTCGTCTGGCCCAGCCTCTGAGTCTTCGTCCTCGTCTGGCCCAGCCTCTGAGTCTTCAGCCTGTGCTTCGTCTGGTCCAGCCTCAGCCTGTGCTTCGTCTGGTCCTGTGCCCACCGGGCCATGGCCAGCACGCCTGACACTGGAGAGCCACCGCTGCCTTCCGCGCGGCCGGCCTCCTGAACTGCTCCGTCGTCTCCTTCGTCGCCGCCGCCATTGCCTTCCGCACGGCCGGCCTACGGACCAGCTCTGTCACCTGTGCCACCCGCCTGGTCGGCCCCCCGACCGTGTGACCCGTGAACTCTTGTGCCTGTGGGCTCTGGGTCGGCCCCCTGAACTTTATTTTGACTATGGTCATGTGCTCCTGTGTTTTCTGTTGTTTGTTTTGTTTCCCGTTCTGGTCCCTCTGTCCTGGTCCCCCGCCTCCCGCCCTGGGTGGGTTGTTTTCTGTTTTTGTTTTTGTTTCTCGGGTTTGGGCTGTCGGGAGCCAGCCCTTTAGGGGGGGGGGGGGGGTGATGTCATGGTCCTGGGCCATGTGGGCCCAGTATTCTTAGTTCCTTGTATTTTTGTATTTCGTTCCTTATTTAGGCCATGTTTTCTGAGTTGCCCTGTTGTGTTGTTCCCTAAGTGTTTTCCCTTCATGGCTTTTACCCCCTGTGTGCCCCTCTGTGTATCTGTGAGCCCTCGTCTCTCCTTATGTTTTATCCCATGTTTCCCCTGCCCATTATGTCTGTGTTTCCCCGTGCTCTCTCTCCTCCTGTCTGAACCTCTGTGCCTGTACATGTCATGTTCAGTTCACCCCGCCCTGTCTCGTTATGATTATCAGTGTCACCTGTGTTCCCCGTGTGTGCCCACTTTCCTCGTTTACCCTCTGTGTATTTCTGTCTGAGTCTCCCTCTGTTCGGCGTCGCGTTCTCCCTCATGTTGTGTGTGATTCCCCTGTGTTCCTTGGTGAGCTTTATGTTAGTTTTTCCCAGTTTAGTTTTGTATTGTTTCTCGTGGCCAGCAATAAAGCTGTGTTTTTTGAGTTCATCCCCGTGTGTGTGAGTTTTGCGATTGGGTCCTCATCCTGCCTGCCACACAGCGAACCATGACAATAGGAGCCTGTGGCGGGGACTAAGGACAATAACGGACTATAAAGCACCAACGACCGGTATGACGAACTCGGCCGTGACTCTGGCAGACGAGCTGAACACTTTCTATACTCGCTGCGAGGCTGCAGCTAAGGACTCCAACAATGCTAGTGTTAGCGGCGCTAACGGCTGCAGACAGGAAGATACTGCCAGCACCGGAAACGTGCTCGTCATCTCCGAGCATGAAGTAAGGAGAGCCTTCAAGAGAGTGAACACCAGGAAAGCAGCAGGACCAGACGGGATCCCAGGTCGTATCCTCAGAGACTTCGCATACCAGCTAGCTCCTGTGTTCGCTGAGATATTCAACATCTCTTTATCTCAGTCGGTGATCCCCACATGCTTCAAAGAGTCCATCATTGTTCCTGTCCCGAAGAAACCCCACCCTGCTTCTCTCAATGACTATCGCCCTGTAGCCCTCACCTCAGTAGTGATGAAGTGCTTTGAACGCCTGGTCAGAGACTTCATCATTTCTTCACTACCAGACACACTGGACCCACTACAGTTTGCTTACCGTCCAAATCGTTCCACAGACGATGCCATCTCTCATCTCCTCCACACATCACTCACTCACTTGGACACTAGAAGGGGGAATTATGTTAAAATGCTCTTCATAGACTACAGCTCTGCATTTAATACCATAATTCCCTCCACACTCACCACCAAGCTGGAGCATCTGGGACTCAGCTCATCTATGTGTCAGTGGATCTCCAACTTCCTAACTGGCAGACCACAGGCAGTAAGGATGGGCGGACATGTCTCAGCCTCCACCACTCTCAGCACTGGAGCCCCCCAGGGGTGTGTTCTGAGCCCCCTGCTGTACTCTCTGTACACATATGACTGCGTGGCCACTACCAGCTCCACCACCATCATCAAGTTTGCTGACGACACCGTCGTGGTAGGCCTGATCTCTGATAACAACGAGACGGCCTACCTGAAGGAGATTAGGAATCTGGAGAACTGGTGCCAGAGGAACAACCTCCTTCTAAACGTCAGTAAGACAAAGGAGCTGATAGTGGACTTCAGCACTAAGCAGGAGAGGAACTACCAGACCCCTGCCATCAACGAGTGCCCAGTGGAGAGAGTGGACAGCTTCAAATACCTCGGAGTTCACATCACGCAGGACCTGTCATGGTCCTGTCACATCAACTCCGTGGTGAAAAAGGCCCGTCAGCGTCTCTACCACCTCAGACACTTGAGAGACTTCCAACTGCCCTCCAAGGTGCTCAGGAACTTTTACTCGTGCACCATAGAGAGCATCCTGACGGGAAACATCTTAACCTGGTTCGGGAACAGCACCATGCAGGACAGACGAGCTCTACAGAGGGATGTGCGGTCAGCTGAGCACACCATCCGCTCCGAGCTCCCTGACCTGCACTCAATCTACAGCAGGCGGTGCTGGACCAAGGCCAGGAAGATCGTGAAGGACCTCAGCCATCCCAACAACGGACTGTTCTCTCTGTTGAGGTCAGGAAAGCGATTCCGCTCCCTGAAGACCAACACAGAGAGACTGAGAAGGAGCTTCTTCCCGCAGGCGATACGGTCTCTCAATCACACCCCCACACAGTACTGACCCACACATATAGTTCTTACACACACACTGGACATTCTGGACATTGTTATCACTTAAATCACTTTAAGCATATTTGCACTGCACAAGACATAATGTGGATTGCACAACACTGGTCACTATATTCTTCATTTCCAGTTAATACTTGTACAGCTGCTGTTATTGTGTGTGTGTGTGTGTGTGTGTATATATATATATTTATTTATATTTCTTCATACATTCTTATATAGTTCTATACTGTGTATTGTGTATTTTGTTGTACAGTTATTTTATTTTCAACTTTAATTTATATATTTTATCTTATTCTTTCCCAGTTAAATTTACCCTTCATTCTAATTTGTGTTGTACAGTTATTTCAGTTTTAACCTTAATTTTTTATATTTTATTCCTTCCTAGTTAAATTTACACTTTAATTTTTCATATTTATTTCCTATCTTATTCATAGCCCTTTCCTTTTTTTTCTTTAGGTCACGAGCAGTTGTCTAAGCATGTCACTGCATATCGTACTGTGTATGACTGTGTACGTGACAAATAAAACATTTGAAATTTGAATTTGAATTTGTGCTAAACAATGATTGAAAGTGTTATAAATGACTTGTTGGCCTCTGATCTGTCACAAACAGCTGATACGTGTCTCTCATGAGTCAGATGAAGGTTTTTGACAGAAAGGACAAAAAGTAGCTGCAGTCAGTTTGTGTCATTTTTATATTTATTCATCTGGGCGAAAAATCTGAGGGACATTAAAATGTGTTTTTCAACAGAGACAAGAACATAAATATAACAGACTAGGTAAATGAACATATTTCAAGTAAACAGCTGGACTGATCAGGTCAAAACACAGAGTGATAAACTTGTCAAACAGCTGTCATATCTTTATATATAAGCTCTTTATAAATCCTGTTCACTGCAGTCTATTTACTAATAATGTCAAACTGTTAGAAACACAGAAACGTCAGAATCGTCTTTGCTCACATAAACCTGTCTGGGATCCTTTCTTGTTCTTTTGATGCAGAGTTACATTATAAATATAAAGAGTTATTTCAGAGTCTCATCAGTTTTCCTGCATGTCTTTATTTAACACATCAGCAGGGCTGAAGCTCTCATGTTAAACACACACTGATCTATGGACACGTTCATGTGTTTCTAACAGAACCAGGCTGTTATCAGCCCTGCACTAACATTATGTCACACACACTGAATGTAACAGTGACAGTTTACATCATCACACAATCAGCTGTGATTGTTTCACTGTTGTTGAAAGATTTTGAGTTTTGTGTTATGTTTATTTGTAGCTTCATTTAAAGGAAGAAGAGCTTGTGAATTGGACAATTGCAGGAAAAGGGAGTGAGACATTTGTGTGCAGAAAAAATGTGCTGTGACAGCCAAAAAGCTACCACCTGTTTCAACAGATAAGCTAACAGTCTCTCCTTTTAAGGAGATGTTATTGAGTTCTATATATACCAAGCTACCTCCTGTTTCAACAGATAAGCTAATGGTCTCTCCTTTTAAGGAGATGTTATTTGAGTTCTGTACATGCCACACCTATTGCTGTGAAAGCTTGTTTGAGTACATAGCCGATTATTAGAGATAGGTTGATCATATTTAAGATCAAAGAATTAATTAATGGCAGGACTTCTTTGAGCAGTTTTGTAGGAATGGGGTCTAAAAGGGGTGGGCACAATCACGGAGTCCATATTACCATCAGGGTGTACACCTCACCCCTGGCGTCGTTGCCCACCTCTCAATTTTAAATACACTTAGACATTGAGGGCTATCAGGAGGGACTATGCGCTTACCTGCTGCTCTCTGGCAGGTAGCTCCATGCCCTCCTGGGTTTTAATTGCACCTTAGAACACACATGCATCAACACTACAATGAGCGGGTGGAGGGAGGTTTGGAGTCTTCTCCCACCCCCATTCTCTGCGGCCTGCTGGAGCGGGAGGGCTAGGAGGAGTTGACCGTCCGACTGCGGTCTGGAGTGTGGGGCCTCCCTGCTGCTACGGAGTCGGGGCGGTCTGCCTCTCCCCACCGCAGGGAAAAGGGTAACACCACCTGGGTCTGGGTGCAGTTCCCCCCTCCAGGGGCAAGGGTACCTAGACCCGGTTCGTAGAGTACGCTTGGGGAGTGTGATCGTGTGTACAGCGTCTCTTTATGTCTGTCTCCACGTTGGTTCAGTGTGGAGTAAGTGCATATGAGAGCATGAGGGGGGGAATGGATGGTTGTGTCTGTGTGTGCCTGTATGTCTGTGTCTATATGTCAGGTTGGGTATCAGACGCCACCTCTCTGGGGACATCTCAGGCCCTCCAAGGTTTGGAGGCCTATCTCCACCCACCACCACTTCCCCTGCCGGTGGCGGACTCCCTCAGGTGTCGGTGCGTTGGTGGTTCTTTGTGTCTGGGGGTGGGCGTCCAGGTACACACCGGCTCACTCCTTGGCGGCCGCTTATCGGGGCCTGGAACCTGGGGCTCGCTCGGACCACTTCGGAGGTGGGGTGCCCCCGGCCTCTCGGCCTGGGGCTCGGTCACTCAGGCACAGCTGGCTGCCGGCGGAGCTCACGGGCGCGTCACTGCAACTCCCCCTGGCTTCTGCTCCGCGGCTGCTGAGTGAACCCTCATCTGGGACTCTCCTCAGCTCTTGCTGGGACAGTGGCGCGGCTGCCCCTCTGTTGGTTTTCCATGATCTCTTGTGTTCTGGGGGCCTCTGGATGTCTGGAGTTTTGATCTCCTCCATACCTGCTTCATACCCTGGAGGACGGGGCTGTGGCCCCCCCCACACTCCCTAGCAGATCGTTACATGGAGAAACCTTTGGAATACAAGCGCGCTGATCCACACAGGTATGCACACGGGTGTTCACTGCTCGTAGACTTAAATTACACCTTTCTTGGCTACTACTTCGAAGCACATCTGTCCTGCGTGCTGCACAACAACATTGAATATTTAGTATATACTGCTGTTTACACTTAGCTAGATTAATGCGATGGTGTTGTGTTTAGTATGTTGCTTTGTTTTTTTTGTCTTCTATTCTTCTCTCAACAGGTGATCCAGGAGATTTTTATTTTTTTTCTCCCCCCCTTTCTCACTGTCCCTCTCCCCTTCTGTTTTTCCTTTCCTTCCTCTTTCTTTCTCCCTTTCCTATCCCTCACTGATGTCTGTCCCGTCTGTAACATCTGAAAATAAAATATAATAAATAATAAAAACAAAGATCGACCAAATGGACCAATACGGCAATGCCACGAAGATCCATTTGGCAAAGTAAATCCATTGGGTATCCTTGTTGGTCTTCAGACAACAATTCTGATGGCTAAAGAACCAAATGGGACAGGCAAAAAAAAAAAAAAAAAAAAAAAAAAAAAAAGAGGCCATAAGAAGATCATTTGTAACCTTCACTAAAGCTGTTTCTGTGCTGTGCTGAGCTCTGAAACCTGACTGAAACTCTTCAAATAAACCATTCCTCTGCAGATGATCTGTTAGCTGTTTGACAACTACTCTTTCAAGGATTTTTGATATGAAAGGAAGGTTGGAGATTGGCCTATAATTAGCTAAGACTGCTGGGTCTAGAGATGGCTTTTTGAGTAAAGGTTTAACTACAGCCAGCTTGAAGGCCTGTGGTACATAGCCGATTATTAGAGATAGGTTGATCATATTTAAGATCAAAGAATTAATTAATGGCAGGACTTCTTTGAGCAGTTTTGTAGGAATGGGGTCTAAAAGACAGGTTGATGGTTTGGAGGAAGTAATTATTGAAGTTAACTCAGAAAGATCAATTGGAGAAAAAGAGTCTAATTTAACATCAATGGTACTAAGAGTAGCTGTAGATAATATTACATCTGTGGGATGATTATTGGTAATTTTTTCTCTAATGATAAAAATTTTATTTGTGAAGAAGTTCATGAAGTCATTACTAGTTAACGTTAAAGGGATGGTTGGCTCGAAAGAGCTCTGACTTTTTGTCAGCCTGGCTACAGTGCTGAAGAGAAACCTGGGGTTGTTTTTATTTACTTCAATCAGTGATGAATATTAAGATGTTCTGGCTTTGCGGAGGGCTTTCTTATAAAGCAGCAAACTATTTCTCCAGGCTAAATGATGATCCTCTAGATTTGTGACACGCCATTTCCTCTCCAGATTACGAGTCATCTGCTTTAGGGTACGTGTTTGAGAATTATACCACGGAGTCAGGTACTTCTGATTTGAGGCCTTAGTTTTCACAGGAGCTACAGTCTCCAGAGTCGTACGTAGTGAGGAGGTGAAATTATTAACAAGATAATAGACCTCTGTTGGGGTAGCGTTCAAAACATTCAATAGCTCTGGTTTATGAGCTCATGTAACCATGGTACCTAAATAGCTCCTCTGACATAGGTGCAGCCAATGCCAGTTAAGGAGCTGAGTTATTTGATTATCATCATCTAATTGGTTTTAATCCATCTCTCTCTGACAGACCATAGTCCCACCCCCTCACTGCTAGCTAACAGAAAGCTTGGAACACTATGCAAATTGTACTGCTGTGGATGATTAGCAGCAAAGCATATTTTGTCCAACACAAATCACTCTCAGTTTAAGTGTAGGCTTTATTTGAAGTGTTCTCGGGGATAATATTACTGTGGGACAGCTCTTATAAGCATTAGCTGCTAAAGCTAATGCCATTTTCCCTTGCTTTTTAACCATGTGACCATCTAATGCTTTTTTTTTCTTGCTTTTCTTTTTTTTCTTGCTTTTCTTTCTTTTTTTCTTCTTTTTTTCTTTGCAAAAACTTGGGTGTGGGAGGAGTTCGGAGAGGCCATGTAAAAAGACTTTCGGACTGCCTCGAAGAGGCACCATTTCCATCACCATTTCCATCTAATGCTAGGTAGCCCACGTTTCTATATTCTGAGTGGTTCTTAACCACATTCAAAGCCGAATCCAAAATAAGTTTGTTCTCAAGTTCTTATTTTTCTGTTACTGTTGTCAAACTAAAGAATGAGAATCTCTGGGCTGGGGCCCGGGCCGGGCCTCGGGGGCTTGGGTCCTGGTTGGTGTGTTGCCGGGGTTGTGGGCCGGTGCGTCGAGCCACCTGGGGGGCTCTTCAACTGGTGGGGGAGATGGTCACATCTTGCAGGAGCTTTCCTCTCTTCAGGAACTCTCTCTGCAGGAGGGGGAGATACAGGAGAGGTGGAGGAAGATCTCAGCCTGGGCGTTTATTGTCTTATGTAGTCTGGAAGATGAGTGGATGGTGGGGTGGGTGCAGTTTTCTCTGTGGTGGGGTTGGGTGGACTGTCCCGGGCTCTGTGGGGCCGGGAGGCGCTGCTGCACTGGGCCCCGGTCTGGATGGGCCTGGGCCCCCTTTCCCTGGCGGGTCGCGGAGTGTGGGAGTGCCTACTGGGGTCAGCGGGGGAGCTGGCCCCAGGGAGGGGTCACCTGCCCCTCCCTTCCTTCCCTCCCCATCTCCAGCTGCCTCCCTCTTCCCGCTCCACCACAACCACCCACACATGCAGGGCCTTGAAGTAGGGGTATGTCACCAGGGTGCAGAGGAGGCTACCCCCCCGTCCCCTTCTGGCTGCCTCTGCCTCAATTTTATCCCACAACTTAGACATTCACATTACTCACACTCTCATTACACATACATATAGGATCTTGGGGGTGGGCACGATACACGGAGTCCAAATTACCATCAGGGTGTACATCTCACCCCTGGCGTCGTTGCCCACCTCTCAATTTTAAATACACTTAGACATTGAGGGCTATCAGGAGGGACTATGCGCTTACCTGCTGCTCCTTGGCAGGTAGCTCCATGCCCTCCTGGGTTTTAATTGCACCTTAGAACACACATGCATCAACACTACAATGAGCGGGTGGAGGGAGGTTTGGAGTCTTCTCCCACCCCCGTTCTCTGCGGCCTGCTGGAGCGGGAGGGCTAGGAGGAGTTGACCGTCCGACTGCGGTCTGGAGTGTGGGGCCTCCCTGCTGCTACGGAGTCGGGGCGGTCTGCCTCTCCCCACCGCAGGGAAAAGGGTAACACCACCTGGGTCTGGGTGCAGTTCCCCCCTCCAGGGGCAAGGGTACCTAGACCCGGTTCGTAGAGTACGCTTGGGGAGTGTGATCGTGTGTACAGCGTCTCTTTATGTCTGTCTCCACGTTGGTTCAGTGTGGAGTAAGTGCATATGAGAGTATGAGGGGGGGAATGGATGGTTGTGTCTGTGTGTGCCTGTATGTCTGTGTCTATATGTCAGGTTGGGTATCAGACGCCACCTCTCTGGGGACATCTCAGGCCCTCCAAGGTTTGGAGGCCTATCTCCACCCACCACCACTTCCCCTGCCAGTGGCGGACTCCCTCAGGTATCGGTGCGTTGGTGGTTCTTTGTGTCTGGGGGTGGGCGTCCAGGTACACACCGGCTCACTCCTTGGCGGCCGCTTATCGGGGCCTGGAGCCTTGGGCTCGCTCGGGCCACTTCGGAGGTGGGGTGCCCCCGGCCTCTCGGCCTGGGGCTCGGTCACTCAGGCACAGCTGGCTGCCGGCGGAGCTCACGGGCACGTCACTGCAACTCCCCCTGGCTTCTGCTCCGCGGCTGCTGGGTGAACCCTCATCTGGGACTCTCCTCAGCTCTTGCTGGGACAGTGGCGCGGCTGCCCCTCTGTTGGTCTTCCATGGTCTCTTGTGTTCTGGGGGCCTCTGGATGTCTGGAGTTTTGCTCTCCTCCATACCTGCTTCATACCCTGGAGGACGGGGCTGTGGCTCCCCACACTCCCTAGCAGATCGTTACATGGAGAAACCTTTGGAATACAAGCATGCTGATCCACACAGGTATGCACACAGGTGTACACACGGGTATTCACAGACGCGGACTACAGCTTTCTTGGCTGCTGCCTCAAAGCACATTGTGCGCTGTCTATCTTGCGTGCTGAACAATATCGTTTGTTATTTAGTATCTACTGATATCTACTGCTAGCTAGTTTATTGTGATGATGCTGTTTTTTTTTTTATTATGTTGCTCTTTGCTGTTTGCTTTCTCTTCTGTTTTTTTTCTCCATACAGGTGACCCAGGTGCTTTGTTTGTTTGTTTTTTTGTTTATTTTGTTTTTTTTCTTTCTTCCCCCCCTTCTCACCCTCTCTTCTCCCCTTTGGTTTTCTTTCTCTCCCTCTCTTTCTTTCATTCTTTCTCCCGGTCCTATCCCCCAGTCATGTCTGTCCCGTTTGTAGCAACCGAAAATTAAATAAATTCATAATTATAATAAAGGTCAATCAAATGGACCAATATGGCAAGACCATGATGATCCACTTGGTAAAATAAATCCGCTTGGCATCTTTCTTGGCCTTAAGACAACAATTCTGATGGCTAAAGATCCAAACGGGACACAAAAAAGAAAAAAAAAAGAAAAGAAAAAAAGAATGAGAATACAATATTGATTTTAACACGGCTCATAAACAGCATGAGCTTATCAGCATTAGCTTATCAAAGTTTCAATTAATAAAGCTGCCACTTTCAAATGTTAGCTGCTCCTATTTGCCTCTGTCACACAGGCAGACTGAAACTGTACAAAAGGCCAGCCAGTTCGCAGAACTCACGAACGGAGCCACATCTGCTGAGTAAGATATCAGCATACTGCTGCCGTTTAGCCAATGAGCGGTGAGGCAACCCATTCTCTTCACCAATCAGAAGACACAATTCCACCTCATCATTATGCACACGTCGACGCAGAGAGTTCGGTCGGAGCTGCAGGTGGGAAGCAGCAGAGTTTTACTCACCGTGTGGATTTTCGTTCCTTCTAATGCTGTTAGCGGTGCGTCCATGAGACTGTAAGTTTCTGTGTTTTATCGTGTTTGTTCTTTGCTGCGGCCATTATCCTCCCTTGTTTAATCCTTGGCGCACCCTTTGTTTACCAAATGTTACTGCCGTTTACTGCGAAGCAGCCTCTGCCGTGGGGTCATTAGGGACCGTCACTAATTTCTCATGTTAGCTCTAGTGTAAAGTGCCTAGTTAGGATTTATGTAAATAGTAAAATTAGCATTTGTTGATACTCCCTTATTTTGGTTGAATGTTCCACTATCCAGTATTGTTTGTATTGTTGTATTACACATTTAATTCACTCTATTCACATAATTATGGAAGACTTTTATGTTCTTTCCAACAGAAACCACACCATCACTCACCACACGGCATATAGCATTTTACAGCCTGTTAAATCCCCTCACTCACATGATGGATGTGTGCTTCAGATTCTTGTTAAATAAATGAGTGAACGGCAGATAACTGAGTGGCAGTGGATTTTGTGGATACGCCATCTGTTCTTATCGGACAACCCTGTTGAGATTCCAAAAAGGCCCAGATGGCCAAGTTCAGGGGGCCGACAGCGCAGGAGGCCAAAACAGTTCAGTTCCGGAGGCCGACCATGTGAATGGCAGCGGCAGTGGGGCAGGTCCGGAGGCCGGCCACGCAGTAGGCAGCGGCGTGGAAACAGTTCAGGGGGCCGACCGTGCGGATGGCAACGGCGGCGAGGAAGCAGTTCTGGGGGCCGACCGTGCGGACGGCAACGGCTGCGGGAATGCAAGTCTGGAGACCGGCCACGCGGAAGGCAGTGGTGGCGTGTAGGAGGTCGTCCACGCGGAAGGGGGGGGGGGTGGCAACAGAAGTCCGGAGGGCGGCCACAGTGGTGATGATGACCAACAAGCGGCCTGACAAATGATCGATGACGTTGAGGCGGCAGTTTGGGACCTGAAGGTGGCGTGATCCCTGCGGCACCAGGCGAGGCGGAGGCTGGACCAGACAAGGCAGAAGCTGAAGCGGAGGCTGGACCAGACGAAGCAGAAGCTGAAGCGGAGGCTGGACCAGGCGAAGCAGAAGCTGAAGCGGAGGCTGGACCAGGCGACGCTGAAGCGGATGCTGAAGCTGGACCAGGCGGAGGTGAAGCCAGACCAGGCGAAGCGGGTGAAGCTGAAGCAGATGCTGGACCAGGCGAAGCTGAGGCAGAGGCTGGACCAGGCGAAGCTGATGAAGCTGAGGTGGAGGCTGAAGCTGGACCAGGCGAACACAAAGCTGATGACGCCGAAGCTGAGGCGGAGGCTGTAGCTGGACCAGGCGACGGCGTGGGTGAAGACACGGAGGCTGGACCAGGCGACGGCGTGGGTGAAGACACGGAGGCTGGACCAGGCGACGATGAAGACACGGAGGCCGCAGCTGGCGAGGACGAAGACTCGGAGACCGCAGCTGGCGGCGGCGTGGAAGCCGGAGATGGAGGCGCTGCAGCAGGCAGCGGTGTGGATGAAACTGCTGCTGCAGGCGTGGATGAGGCTGCTGGTGGAGCAGCTGGTGGCTGGACGGGCTCCTCGGGCCCCCCAGCTGACGAGGAAGGTTGCTGGACGGGCTCCTCGGGCCCCCCAGCTGACGTGGCATGGGACTGGACGGGCTCCTCGGGCCCTCCAGCTGGCATGACGTGAAGTGGTGTGGATGCTGCAGGGTGCCGGATAGGCACACCCAGGCATCCAGCAGCAGGCGCAGGATGAACAGTTATGGAGGCCCCTGGCTGGACCGGGAGCAGGGCTGCCACCTGAGTAGGAGGCTGTTGTGGCGGAGATGATTCTCTTGAGCCTCCAATGGAAACATGAGCTGGTGCAGGCGCCTGCAGAGCGACAACCGCTCCCACCCAAGTGCCTAGGCTGGGTGCGGAGCTCAGCTGTGTGCTGACTGGCATAACCTTGGGAACCAACCCGGGTGTAGGAACAAACCGGACGGCAGCCATTCCCACCTGAGGTGTAGATGCAGGTGCAGGATATGGCTGACCTACGGCTGCCCTGACCCTGGTGGTGGGAACTAGCTCAGGTGCTGGATGGGTGACCACTGCCTCTACCTGGAGATCAGACGCAGGTGAGAGGTCAGGCAACGCCACAGCCACCCTGGGAGTGAGCACAAAGTTCCGGACATTGACTTTGTCAGGTGTAAGCAGAGGAGCAACGACAGACAAAAACCTTAAAGTCTCTAAGTCCTTAACACAGTCCGGCTTGTCCTTAGTTGCCCTTCTTGGGGAGCTAAACACACCTTCTGTCTTGGAGCACGATTCAAACAACATTTCAGACCTGAAATAAGTTGGCTCAGTGACATAAGTGATAGTTATATTGTCCCAGGAAGCATGAGTCTTAAGGCCAAGACTTGATTCATGAACCCACATAAAACAACCAGGACTATGTGCAGATGATTTTAACACAATAATTTGGCAGTCACATGGGAAATAACTACGCTTATTGGAATCTAAGCCCCCCGTTGGCGAGACTGAGTTAAGGAGGGGTTCAGCCACACACACTAATCGGCTGTAGAAGGCTAGTGAGTGGAATGCACATGGACTTGGCTTTGCACAGAAAACATAGTGGACTGGCTCTGAGCAATCCGGCTGAATTGTCTTTAGATCGGCCAGTTCATTAACTGCTGTCAAAAGGTCCTGGCCCAGGGGTGCAGTTAAAGGGCTAGCTGGTTTGTAATGACTAGCATGGCGCTCCCCCCCGACAGTCTTGGAAACACAAAATTCAGCCTTGTCATTGGATAAAACAGGAGCATAACTTAAACAGTCCTTCAGTTTTGTATTAACGGAAATTGCAATGTCATTCACGGACATAGGGAATCCTGGCAGACCCATAATATTTTTCCCGGCCCGATGGACTGGTGTAGAAAAGCAGTCGCTGATGTCGGGCTCCAAAGCACTCACTCTGGTCAAACCATCAGCAGAGTGAGGAACATGGGG
The DNA here is from genome assembly GCF_041146795.1 of Maylandia zebra. Classification (NCBI taxonomy): domain Eukaryota; kingdom Metazoa; phylum Chordata; class Actinopteri; order Cichliformes; family Cichlidae; genus Maylandia; species Maylandia zebra. The sequence goes on along the minus strand of NC_135188.1, from coordinate 524,933 downwards.
ACCGATCAGCACAGGATCATAACAGACATTTTCATGATCAACACTGGACATTTCTTCTTTCGCTGGCCTAGTTATACAAACAGAACATTTGTTATTTGACTTGGGAACAAGGAAAACAGACTTGGAAAGGGGGGTGCTAGCCAAAGGCAATACAGTCTTACTACTGGTCCGATCAGAAGCTTTCTCACTTAATTTGTAGTTAACGGACAGCAGGGGCTGAGACACGGTCTTAAATAAGGCCCCAGATGCCGTAGCGGTCTTAAAAGAAGCCCTCTCAGTGGAAGATGGATGTTCTGGGTGTGCAGAATCATTAGTACATTCTGTTTCGCTAATGTCCCCCCTCAGCCTGCTCATACATAATACCAGGGTTTAACAGTACATCACTTGGTTTAATTCTCAGGACTGAAGAGTCTATGGCCGGTTTGGCAGTGTCGGTTTCACAGTTCGGTGATGGCAGTGTGTTTTCCCCAAGAATAGCGTGCCCAACATCAGAAATTTTAGCTTTGTTGTCAAAACACAACGTGGGCACAAGATTAACACCTTCAACATTAGCAGTCAGAGGCATGGAAAAGACAGCTTCTTCACTGGCCCCCGAGAAAACAGACCGCGATGAGGTGCATGGGGGGGTGACAGAGTTAACAGTACAGGTAAATTGAGTCTCCATCTCCGAGACCTTAATTGTCTTTCCCAGCCCCTCGCCCTCATTACATCCAGGGCGTTTCAGTGGCAACAGAACATTATCACTAACCTCTGAGTGCCGTGTAGAGCGACGCCGACGCCGCTTCCTCCTGGGAGCGGCCGCGAGCGCGGCAGCGTTAACTGTTGGGATCGGGTCTTCTTCCTTTGCCCACATCCTCGACAGACAAGCGGCCGGAGACGAGAAGTCCTCGCGAGGCGGTGAAGGTGAGCGGCCGGTCTGAAGCAGGGCGACAGGTGGGAACTCCTCCTCGGGAATGAGCCAAGGCTTCCAACGGAGCTCCTCCTCCCGATAAGCCCGTAACACCTGCTGACGCTCATCGTCACCAAAATCTATGGCTTCCATCGCCTCCGTGTGCTGGTCAGTGCAGCTTGACTGTGGCAGAAACGAGGAAGCCGATCCACGGTGAGGCGATGGCTGAGTGGAAGTGGGCCTGAGCGTTCCACCTCTCACAGCCTCTGGCTCATGAGGCAGCCATGACGACACCCGTTTACGGGGTGGAGGTGTGGGTGCTGAGGCGGCATTCAGGACCCTCTGGGCCAGCGCAAGGGCATGAAGCTCCTCCTTAAGGGGGCCCAGGGAGTCAAACGCCTCGATGAGGTGGGGGAGCTGTCGCAACCGTGGCTCCCGCAACAAAATGGCGTCCACGGCCGCCAATCCCATGGAAACCACTCTTGGATCCGTCCATCCGATGATGCGATCCATAATGCGGCAGAGCCTGTTCAGCTCCTCTCCTACCTCCTCTGAAATGTCCGCTGAGTCCGACATGGTCGCGCCGTACTGTCACGGTCGTAGTGGGAGACCGTGTGGCGAGTGTGTGGAGGACTCAGGTGCAGACACAGGCGTGGACACGAAACTGAGTTGAACGAAAAGCGAGCCTTTATTGTGGCTGAAGACAAGGAGTGCAAACAAGGCAGAAGCGCAGTGACAAAACTAAACTATAACTAAACTGGGAAAGTGATACCAGGATAAACTATGAAGACACAGGAAATCATAACTATGAATACAAAAGACTGGCTGTGACAACATGGAGGGTGGGAACACAGACGACGCGACACAGACTGCATGAAACACCGAGACTAAATACACATGAGGGATGATCAGGGGAAGTGGCCACACATGGGAGCACAGCTGACACACATGAACCTAACGACAGGACAGGAGAGGTGAAACTAAATACACTGACATTGAATACAGACTTACAAAGTAAAACAGGAAACATGGAGATTAGACAGGACATGAACTAAACATAACCACGCAGACATGACTCATGACAGGTAGACGCACGAACCAGGGAGAAGATGACAGAAGCGACAGCATGAACTTGACAACACAAGACACACAGACATAAACACATGAAGGGCAAGGGAGGCTTAATAGGGTAATATAATTACAAATGAGCTGGAATAACTTAATGAACCTAAACAAACAAACATCAAAATAGACTAAACACAAAACACTGGGTCGCACGACCCAGGACCATGACAACTACCCACCTCTGTTCACAGTCAGTAAAAGTATGAGACAATTAAAACAAAACAATAAGAAAACAGGACAGGAAAGAATAGGTGACAACGCAGCAAGCCACATAACAGCCAACTAGTTAGAATCAAAAGCCAAAGTAAAAAGAGGTTTTAAGATGGGATTTAAAAGACTGGATGGACTCGGCGGTACGAATATGAACAGGGAGGTTATTCCAGAGTCTAGGTGCCACGGTCACCTCTCAACTTCAGTCGAGACCTAGGTTATGCTAGGAACATCTGATTGGAAGATCTTATTTCTCTATTGGGATTGTACAAATGGAGGAATTTGGAAAGATAGCTGGGCGCTAAATTCTTTAGAATTTTAAAAGTGAACAAAAGAATTTTAAAATCTATACGATATTTAACTATGTAAGCCAATGTAAGTTGGCTACAATTTAACCTGCTAAAAGATGTGCAGCTGCATTTCGAACTAACTGAAGCCGGTAAAGAGAAGAGTGTTGGACGCCCAAGTAGAGGGGGTTACAGGATGTGATAAATGCGTGGAAATGGCTTTGCTTTAGATATCTGGTGCAACTGGTAAAAGCTGTTTCTTACCACAGTGGAGTCCTGTTTCTCTAGATTAAAAGAGCTATCCAGGAACACTCCAAGGTTTCTTACAGTGAGCAAGAGATGGCTAGCAAGAGGACCTAGGACATCAGCTAACCAGTCTGGCAGAATGTGACTATCAAAAACTATGATTTCGGTCTTATTCTCATTCAGTGTAAGAAAATTATGTGATAACCAAATTTTAACTTCATGCAGACAGTTGAACAGAGGTTGCATAGAAGCAGACACATCAGATTTCAAAGATGAATAAACCTGAATATCATCAGCATAACAGTGAAAGGAGATGTTTGGTAGTCTTTTTCTTGTTTTTTCTTGTTTCCTTTGTTTCTTTGGCATTGTTGGTAAAACGGCATTGCCGGCTCTTTAAGTTAAGGTTATTTGTAATAAAACTATATTATTTGTAATAAAACTATATTGTTATAGAATATCTCTTGTCTGTTTTCCTTTTCATTCTATTTCCGGACCCATTTGTTACTGGTCCCCTCACTCAAACGCCTAGACCTCTTCGTGGGGACGTAACACATGTACAAAGAGAAAGAGCAGGACCAAGCACAGACCCTTGAGGCACACCACAATAAATAAGGGCAGAGGCCAAGGAGTGTTGCCCCAAAGCAACAGAGAATGATCTCTCAGAGGTAAGATTTAAATCAGGGTAAAACTGTACCTTTAAGACCAACAAAATGTTCCAGTCTCGATAGAACAATGTTGTGATTAACCGTGTCAAAAGCAGCAGTCAAGTCTAGTAAAACTAAAACTACGGAATATCCAGAGTCAACAGTTAAAAGAAGATCATTAAAAGTCTAAGTAAGGCTGTCTCAGAACTGTGGTGAGGTTTAAAACCAGATTGAAATTTTTCATTAATACCATTTCCATCTAAAAAGGCCTTAAGTTGTTTTAGAACTACTTTTTCCAATATTTTGGACATAAAAGGGATTTTGGAGATCAGCCTGAGGTTAATGAGAGCATTGCCTTGATTGCATTTATTCTTTTAAAAAGCAACTTAAGACTCATTTATTTAGATTGGCTTTTAATTAGATTTGTGCTGTGTGTTTTATTATTAATGTATTTTATGTATTTCTGTTTTATATTACTGTGAAGCACTTTGTGGTTTTTATCCTGTGAAAAGTGCTATATAAATAAATTGATTTGATTTGATTTTAGGGTCAAGGTTTTTCTTTTTCATAATAGGTTGCACCACAGGATGCTTAAAGACAGACGGTACACAACCTGATGACAATGATGCATTCAGCAGAAGTAAGATACAAGGAACTATAGTATGTTAAGCTTGCTTAAAGAAACAAGAATGAATATCGTACGGGGACCAGAGATTTTAAGATGATCAATTATATCTTTTAAAGCAGAATAAGAGACTGACTCAAACTGTTGAAAGACAGTCAAGCATTCAGAGACTGGAACTGGGTCTAAAACTAACGATAAATGAGATGGATGAGAAGCCCTTAGAGCTGAGATCTTTTCAGTGAAATACTTTAAGAATTTATTACAAAGAGCCGGGGAGGCATCCCTATAAGTGATAGTGCAAGGGTTTATCACAGAAAAAAATATTAAAAGGGCTCGGGAGTTGTGGTTTTAGTCATAATAATGCTAGACAAAAAGGCAAATTTGGCAGCTTTAACAGACTTTTAATACTTAGATAAACAATTATGAAGGATGTCCAGAGAGATGTGGAGTTTGTCTTTCTTCCATTTTCTCTCAGTGTGACGACATTCACGCCTAAGGGTGCAAGTAGTATCATTTAGCCAGGGTTGGCATGTGGATTTGGCACATGTAATCCTCAGAGGTGCCGCAGAGTTAAGAATGTCAGCGTATGTAGTATAAAAGAGGTTAGCAAGCTCAGCCGCTGATAAATCCCCATTACAGTTAGCATCAGAGAGGGGAGGGTCAAGGAAAGCAGCTGCAAAGTGAGCGATTGACTGGGAGTTAATGTATGCATCTGCCGCAAAGGACTATCACTGTTCAATTCCACATTGCTCACTACAGCATTAAACAAAAACCGGGAAGTGATCTGAAATCCCAGAGTCCTTAATGTCTGTAATGCAAATGTCCAGACCATAGGACAGTACCAAATAAAGTATATGACCTTTTGTGTGAGTTGGTTCACTTACCCACTGGGTGAGATTGAAGGTGTTAATTAAGGGCAAGGAAATCCTTAGCTAGTGAACTGTCCTCACCATGTTCAAAAATAAGAGTGCACATGTCACCAAGACACCCTAGGTGGATTATTGATTTTGTAATCATTTCACCAGACCTGTGACCTGTGCAAAGAGAGGGGCTGAGCTGTCAACTGATCACCACCTGGAGGTGAGTTGTATCAGGTGGCGGGGGAGAATGCTGGACAGACATGGCACACCTAAACGAATAGTGAGGGTGCACTGGGAACGCCTACTAGAGGCCAGAGTCCGTGAGATCTTCAACCTCAGACAGAGCTTTAACAGCATTCCGAGGGAGACTGGGGACATGGAGTCCGAATGGACCATGTTCATCACCTCCATTACCAAAGCTGCTGAACAGAGCTGCGGCCGCCAGGTGGCCTGTGCCTGTTGTGGTGGAAACCCTGACCAAATGGTGGACATCACATGTGAAGGGAGCCACCAGGCTTACCCTGTGGGAATTTGGACGCAGTTGTCAGGTACCAACAGGCCAAGCGGAACACGGGTTGCGCAGTGGCTGAAGCAAAAACTCGAGTGTGGAAGGAGTTTGGAGAGGCCATGGAAAAAGACTTTTGGACTTCCTTCTGGCAAACTGTCAGGTGAATCAGGAGGGGAAAGTGGCGCTCTACCTGCACTGTGTATAGTGCAGGTGGAGCGCTGCTGACTTCAAAGGAGAACATTCTCAGGGCGGTGGAAGGAATACTTTGAGGACCTTGTTAATCCCACTGGCGTGTCTTCCGTGGAGGAAGTAGTGTATGGGGATGGCTCACCTATCTCTGGGGGTGATGTCACTGAGGCAGTTGAACAAATCCTTGGTGGCAGAGCCTCGGGGGTGGATGAGGTCCACTCCCTGAGTTCCTGAAGGTTCTGGATGTTGTAGGGTTGTCTTGATTGACACGCCTCTACATTGTTGTGTGGGGATCAGAGGTGGTACCTCTGGATTGGCAGACTGCGGTGGTGGTTCCCATCTTTAAGAAAGGGGATCGGAGGGTGTGTTCCAACTATAGTGCGATCATACTCCTCAGATTCCCTGGGAAGTTTATGCCAGGGTGCTGGAAAAAAAAAGAGTCTGTCCATTAGTTGAACCTTGGAGCAAGGAACAATACGGTTTTTGTCCTGGTCATGGAACACTGGACCAGCTCTTTATCCTCCCAAGGATACTTGAGGGTGCATGGGAGTTTGCCCAACCAGTCTAAATGTGTTTTGTGGAGTTGGAGAAGGCATTCGACCGTGTCCCTCAGAGTGTCCTGTGGGAGGTGCTTTGGGATTATGAGGTGTCTGCTTTGGGCCATTCAATCTTTATACAACTGTTGCAAAAGCTTGGTCCACATAGCCGGCAATAAGTTGGACTCGTTCTCAGCATACGATGGACTCCGCCAGGGCTGCCTTTTGTCACAGATTCTGTTCGTAATTTTTCTGGACCGAATTTCTATCCATAGCTAAGTGGTGAAGGCTTTCACTTGGCTGGTTGCAGAATCTCATCTCTGCTTTTCATATATGATGTGGTTCTGTTGGCTTAATCCGGTGATGGCCTTCACCTCGGACTGGAACGTTTGCAGCCGAGTGTGAAACGGTGGGAATGAGAATCAACACCTCCAAATCTGAGGCCATGGTCCTCAACCAGAAAAGGGTATAGTGTACACTATGGGTCAGGGACAAAGTTCCTGCCCCAAGTGGAGAACTTTAAGTTTTTCATGGTCTTGTTGTGACAGGAGAAAAGAGCAGGAGATTGACAGATGAATTGGTGCTGTGGCTGCAGTGATACAGATGCTGTACCAGTCAGTCGTGGTGAAGAGAGAGCTGAGTGTAAAAGTGATGCTCTCAATTTCCTGGTTGATCTATGTCCATACCGTCACCTATGGTAAATGGCCTGTATTTGTATAGCGCTTTACTTTGTCCCTAAGGATCCTAAAGCGCTTTACACTACATTCAGTCATTCACCCTTTTACACACACATTCACATACTGGTGATGGCAGCTACATTGTAGCCACAGCTGCCCTGGGGCGCACTGACAGAGGCGAGGCTGCCGGACACTGGCGCCACCGGGCCCTCTGACCACCACCAGTAAATTCAAATTCAAATTCAAATTCAAATTTTATTTGTCACACACACACAACCATACACAGTATGACATGGGGGTGAAATGCTTGTAGCTGTACAATGCCCGACCATTAAATGACAGAAGAAAAGTTTTACAATATTTACAATTTACAGTTTACTACAGAATTTACAAATTAACTTAGGAATTTACAGTAAAGAATGTGCAAATAGCAGAAGAGATTATAAAGATTATAAAGATTATAAATTATAGGAATTATAGGATTATAGGAAATGTGTGGTGGTGCGTGTGGTGACGTGTGTGAGAGTCCAGTCTTATAGTGACGTGTTTGGGAGAGTCCAGTCCTACACCTGGTTCAGGGCCCGAATAGCCTGGGGGAAGAAGCTCCTCCTCATTCTCTCTGTTTTGGCCTTAAGGGAGCGGAAGCGCTTCCCAGACCTCAACAGTGAGAAGAGTCCATTGTTGGGATGGGAGAGGTCCATCATAATCTTCCTAGCTTTGGACCTGCACCGCTTGGTGTAGATGGACAGCAGGTCAGGGAGCTCTGATTGAATGATGCGTTCGGCTGAGCGCACCACTCTTTGCAGATCTCGTCTGTCCTGCTTGGTGCTGTTCCCAAACCAGGTGCAGATGTTTGCCGTCAGGACGCTCTCGATGGTGCAGGAGTAGAAGTTCTTGAGCACCTTCAGTGGCAGATGGAAGTCTCTAAGTCTTCTGAGGAAGAAGAGACGCTGACGGGCTTTCTTAACCAGGGTGTTGATGTGGCAGGACCATGACAGGTCCCGAGTGATGTGGACACCCAGGTATCGGAAACTGTCCACTCTCTCCACTGGCGTGCCACTGATGATGAGGGGTTTGTAATTCCTCGCCTGCTTTGTAGTGAAGTCCACGATCAGCTCCTTAGTCTTGCTGATGTTTAGGAGGAGGTTATTCTCCTGGCACCAGGTCTCCAGGTTCCTAATCTCCTCCAGGTAGGCCGTCTCGATGTTGTCGGAGATCAGGCCCACAACAGCAGTGTCGTCAGCAAACTTGACAATGGAGGTGGTGTCTGATGTGGCTACACAGTCATAAGTGTACAGTGAGTACAGCAGGGGGCTTAAAACACAGCCCTGAGGCACTCCAGTGCTGAGTGAGATGGAGGGGGAGACTTGTTTTCCCACCCTCACTGATTGGGGTCTGTCTGTGAGGAAGTTGAGGATTCACTGACACAGTGATGAGCTGAGTCCTAGATCTGTCAACTTGGTGAAAAGCTTAGAGGGAATTATTGTGTTGAATGCTGAACTGTAGTCCACGAACAGCATCCTAACATAATTCCCTCTGCCAGTGTCCAGGTGACTCAGGGATGTGTGGAGCAGGTGAGATATGGCATCGTCTGTGGAACGGTTAGTCCGGTAAGCAAACTGAAGTGAGTCGATGGTGGCAGGAAGTGAAGAAGTGATGTGATCTCTCATCAGTCTTTCAAAACACTTCCTCACAATTGAAGTCAGTGCTACTGGACGGTAGTAATTGTGGCAAGCGGGCTGTTGTTTCTTTGGAACAGGAACAATAATGGACTGTTTGAAGCACGTGGGAACCACAGCTTGGGCCAGGGAGAGGTTGAAGATCTCCGTAAACACCGGTGCTAGCTGATCAGCGCAGGCTCTAAGGACCCGGCCAGGGATTGCATCTGGTCCTGCTGCCTTCCTGGTGTTCACCCTCCTGAAGGTGTTCCTCACGGCATGCTCTGTGATGACGAATGCATTTTCTTCACTGGTGCACTCCGAGCGCGCGCAGCCATTTGTTGTTTTAATTGCTGCGGCGTCGAAGCGAGCATAAAACGTGTTCAGCTCATCAGCCAGTGAAGCATCGGCATTCATCATTGAAGATGCTGGTCGTTTACAGTCCGTTATAGTCCGCAGTCCTTTCCACAGGCTCCTAGAGTCGCACTGTCGTAGCTGTGACTCTAGTTTTTCCCCGTAGCTCCGCTTTGCCTTTCGGACCGCGCTGCGCACGTTGTAGGATGCAGCCTTGTATAGGTCCATATTACCGGAGACGAGCCCTTCATTGTAGGCAGCGGTGCGTGATCTCAGAGCGTCGCGGATGTTTTTATCCACCCACGGCTTCTGGTTGGGAAACGTTCGGATGATAGTTCTTTCTGCTGTGTCGTCCGCTAGTTTCCCGATAAATCCCACAACCGCTTCCGTAAACATGTTGATGTCATCAGAGCTGTGCCGAAACATGTCCCAGTCTGCGTCATCCAGTGCGTCCTGCAGCGCGGCCACTGATTGGTCCGTCCAGCGAGCGACCTCCCTCCTGATTGGTGGTTGCTGCTTTAGCCTTTGTTTGTAAGCAGGCATGAGGAAGATGGCGGCATGGTCCGATTTTCCAAATGCCGGCAGGGGCTGAGCCTTGTAACAGTTCTTGAACGGGGTGTAGCAGTGGTCTAATGTCCTCGTGCCCCGGGTGGGGCAGTTGATGTGCTGGTGAAGGTTGTGAAATGTCCGTTTGAGATTCACTCTGTTAAAATCTCCCATAACAATGAGTGCGGCATCTTGGTGAAGTGTTTGTTGATGTGTGAGAGCCTCATGTAGCTCACATAAGGCAGTGTCCGAGTCCGCGTGAGGCGGAATGTAAACAGTGCAGGCAATGACCGCAGTGAATTCCCGAGGGAGATAGAAAGGGCGACATTTAACGATCAAAAGCTCCAGATTGGGCGAGCAAGAGCGTGTGAGTGGGGAGATGTTTGTGCTGTCTGTTGTTCACCATCAAACACACTCCACCACCTCTTTTCTTCCCCGACTCCCTTGTCCTGTCAATGCGGTAAACCGAAAAGAACCCCGTCGGCTGCACGGCGTGGTCTGGTATCGCTGGGTTCAGCCAAGTCTCGGTGAAGCAGAGGAGGTTGCAGTCCCGAATGTCTCTCTGGAACTTGATTCTGGCTCTGAGGTCATCAAGCTTGTTCTCGATGGATTGAACATTGGCTAACAGGATACTGGGCATGGGTGCGCGGTGTGCGCGAGCCCGTAGCCTGTTCCTGATGCCGGCTCTTTTACCTCGAGGCCGTCGCTTAGGGTCGCGTCCTTTGTTCTCTCTCAGGATCTCCTTTGGCCAGGTTGGGTCCGGAGTTAAACATGGTGAAATGTTCGTGTATTGTAGACCAATAGAAACCAAAGTGTCTCTACTGTAGCGGATTTGTGTGTTTTGCATGATGCCCATGCAAGATTATCGCAGATATAGCAAAAAGTGACGAAAAACTGCAAAAAGTGGAGAAGTTAGGGCAGAGCATCCAGCACGGCAGCCGACCTCACCGGCGCCATTTTAAGCCTAGTAGGCAACGGGTGAAGTGTCTTGCCCAAGGACACAATGACCGAGACTGTTGGAGCTGGGGAACCAGGGGTCACGAGCTGTGGGTAGTGACTGAAAGAACGAGGTCACGGATACAGGCGGCAGAAGTGAGCTTCCTCCCAAGGGTAGCTGGCCTCTCCCTTAAAGATAGGGTTAGAAGGTCAGCCATCCAGGAGGGGCTCAGAGTAGAGCTGCTGCTCCTCTACATCGAAATGAGCCAGTTGAGGTGGTTTAGGCATCTGATAAGGATAACTCCCTGGCACCTCCTGAGTGAGGTGTTCCCAGCATGTCCCACCAGCAGGAGGCCCCAGGGCAGACCCAGGACATGTTGGAAAGATTATATGTCTCGGGTGGCCAAGACAGATAGATGGACAGATGGATGGATGGATGGCAATATAGTAGTTGATGATGTAGTTACATACTGCTGACTAAAGTTTATGCGTTAGAAATTATACACAATATTTTGAGACTGACAAGGCTGTAAATGAGCAATGTGAGATTAGTAAACCTAAACATAGAACAAGATAGTGGAACCTCTCTATGTGCCATTCTGAAGGCAAAACAGGACACAGACCCTCTGAAGGCTGAGGAAAAAGGTGCCTGAGGTAGAACTATCCACTTGGACAATGAGGATGCCCAGTGATGGTCAGGCAGGGTGATTGATCAGCACGCCATCAATGAGACAGGACAAATAATTGGAAATCAAGGTGGAGCTAACCAGCCAGTGGTGAATTTCCAGTGGTGAAGTTGCTAGTCTAAAGATAGAATATGGTCAAGCCAGAGATGTAACTGAGTCCTCTCAGGTGGATAAACATGTGGCCAACCACAGAGACACAGCCAATCTGAAGGCCAGGCACATAGCCAGCAGTGGCCTTAGTCTTCGGTTCAGCCAGCTCCAGTTCAGGAACAGGACACTGCCTCAGGATCTGGGCCATGCAGGCTCATGTGCCTCAAAATTCTGGGTTCAGGATCATCTGCTTCAGGATTAGCTAGTTCAGGAACAGGAGGCACAATTTCTCAGGTAATCAGCTCAGTCACATGGAAATCAGACTCCAAGAAGACTAGCCACATCTTTCAAGACTTAGAGGAATACTACAGGTTGACTATACTCTGGTAAGGTGCTGGCTTAAGCAGAACAACCCAGGTTCAGAGGAAACAAGAAGAGGCATGGTCCTGGCATCTAGCATTGAACAATGCAGGTGTGAGGAATGTAGATAGAGGGTGTGACCTAGAATAAAAGCTAAAAGGCTGGGTAATTTGAACAAGGCTGAGAGGTTGGTGCAGTATAGACTTCTTGGCAATTATTCCCACAGAAGCAGAGTAATAACCCAAATCCTTACATCAGGATCATCCACAAAGCGATTAGAGACAGTCAGCAGTCTCATGCTTCATTTTCCAGTGTTAATAGTGCCTTTGTGTCTATACTGGTCATGGCATTCTGTCAATCTGACTGACTGACTGACTGACTGAAAGAAGAAATAAAATACAAACTGAATCCAATATCATGAAAAAGGTTGAAGGGGAGGACAGCACTAATCAGAGAAGTAGAAACAGGGGGGATTGAGGCAAAGCTGTAGAAAAAAAGAATGAGATTTTTCTGAGAACTGGCAACAGGAACCCACAAGCAACATGAAGAAAATGATTAAATTCACCAGCAGCTTCAAAATTTGGGTGATTGTAAAACCAAGGCTTAGTGTAGTATATAAGAGTGAACACGTCTTTAACTGACAACCCAGTTAGTATTTTGGGAAATGAGGAATACTGAAGAGAGAACAGTGCAGTAACAGAACACTGGTTCACTCAAATTGCTTTTGATATGAACAAAACATGAGTTTTTTTCTATTCGTTTTTGAAGAGTTGATGATTATCACGTATGGATTCACTACAGGCTGGGTCTTGTGTTCTTATGGTCCGGATGTTACTTTAATAACAATTACAACCAGAATTATTTCAGAAATGCCGACAATTTCTGCTCCTACACATGTATTCTCTATTGAATTGAGTACTGATGACCACTTAAGATTTTATCCAATTTCTAGATACCAGCATCCATTACAGTTATTTTTTAAAAATTGTGCACAAAATAATTACAAAATTAAGGGATGAGCACCTATTTACTTACAGAGATTTATTAGAGGCATTGACCACTGGCAGCAACCTCAGAAGAACCTCCTCTGAAGAGTATTTCTGCTGTTCAAACACATCCAGATCTTTTCTTGATGACATTAAAATGAAAAGCAGGGCTGACCACTGAGCATGAGACAGATTACGAGTGGAGAGACTTCCTGATCTCATGTACAACTGGATCTCCTCCACTAGAGAACGATCATTCAGTTCATTCAGACAGTGGAACAGATTGATGCTTTTCTCAAAAGACAGATTCTCACTGAGCTTCTTTTTGATGTACTGGACTGTTTCCTGATTGGTCTGTGAGCTACTTCCCGTGTCTGTCAGCAGACCTCGTAGGAGAGTCTTACTGGTCTGCAGAGAAAGACCCAGGAGGAAACGGAGGAACAAGTCCAGGTGTCCATTTGGACTCTGTAAGGCCTTGTTCACAGCACTCTGGTAGAAGAGTTTCTCTGCAGATTCTCTTGTTTCAGACTTCTGAGAGGTTGTTTGCTGTTCTTCCAGCAGATTTAGTCCAGAGCTGATGAAGGTCAGATGGACATGAAGAGCAGCCAGAAACTCCTGAACACTCAGATGGATGAAGCAGAACACCTTGTCCTGGTACAGTCCTCTCTCCTCTTTAAAGATCTGTGTGAACACTCCTGAGTACACTGAGGCTGCTCTGATATCGATGCCACACTCTGTCAGGTCTGATTCATAGAAGATCAGGTTTCCTTTTTGCAGCTGATCAAAAGCCAGTTTTCCCAGAGACTCCATCATCTTCCTGCTCTCTGGACTCCAGTGTGGATCTGTCTCAGCTCCTCCATCATACTTGACTTTCTTCACTTTGGCCTGAACCACCAGGAAGTGGATGTACATCTCAGTCAGGGTCTTGGGCAGCTGTCCTCCCTCTCTGGTTTCCAGCACATCCTCCAGAACTGTAGCAGTGATCCAGCAGAAGACTGGGATGTGACACATGATGTGGAAGCTTCGTGATGTCTTGATGTGGGAGATGATCCTGCTGGCCTGCTCCTCATCTCCTCATCTCTTCCTGAAGTACTCCTCCTTCTGTGGGGCAGTGAACCCTCTGACCTCTGTCACCATGCCAAAACATTTAGAAGGGATCTGATTGGCTGCTGCAGGTCGTGTGGTTATCCAGAGGCGAGCAGAGGGAAGCAATTTCCCCCTGATGAGGTTTATCAGCAGCACATCCACTGAGGTGGACTTTCTAGGGTCAGTTAGGATTGTAGTGTTGTTGAAGTCCAGAGGAATTCGACACTCATCCAGACCATCAAAGATGAACACAACCTGGAAGTCTTCAAAGCTGCAGATTCCTGCTTCTTTGGTTTCAATAAAGAAGTGATGAACAAGTTCCACCAAGCTGAACTTTTCCTCTTTCAGCACATTCAGCTCTCTGAAAGTGAATGGAAATATGAACTGGATGTCCTGGTTGGCTTTGTCTTCAGCCCAGTCCAGGGTGTATTTCTGTGTTAAGACTGTTTTCCCAATGCCAGCCACTCCCTTTGTCAGCACTGTTCTGATTGGTTCATCTCTTCCAGGTGAGGCTTTAAAGATGTCTTCTTGTCTGATTCTTGTTTCTGGTCTGTCTCGTTTCCTGGATGCTGTTTCAATCTGTCTGACCTCATGTTCATCATTGACCTCTGCAGTCCCTTCCTCTGTGATGTAGAGATCTGTGTAGAGCTGATTAAGAAGGGTTGGGTTTCCTGCTGTAGCGATGCCCTCAAACACACACTGGAACTTCTTCTTCAGGGTGGATTTAAGGTTACGGTGACAAACTGAAGCTGGAAGTTCTCAAAAAAAAAGCCACACAAACACAAACAAAAACATAAAACACAATGTAAAATTCATTATGCTGTTTTACAAAATGCATAGACGATTTAAGGTCCATATATAATAATTCTTACATGTTGGTCTGTGTATTTGGAAATTAGTAAATATTTCATGTTTCACCAGCAGCTTAAATCTTTTGAAATCCTCTTACTGCTCTGCAGACGGTCAGCCAGCTGCTGCTGCTTCATTCTCCTCAGGAAGTTCAGTGTGATCTTCACAAATGCCTCTCTGCTGCTCCTCTCCTCATCATCCTCCCTCTGACTCTCTGAGCATTCTGAGTAATCTGGACTCAGAACCTTCTGGATCTTCTTCAGCTCGTTCTTCACAAAAGTGATGATGTTGTCCTCCAGCAGCTGGAACAGAATACTTTATGAATGAGCCAATCAAATTGAAATCATGGAGCGAAACACCAGATACATGTTGGACACACTGACAATCCACTGGTCTACAAAGAGCAGCATGGAGATGATTGTGAACAGAATAGATGTAACAGTAGTTGTTGTACATGTACAGACCATAAATATGGAGTCCAGCTGTGTTTGATGCTGCTGGGCAGACTGACCACTGGGAACCTTTGAGCTCTGCTGGTCCACTCTGTGGAGGAACCATGAAGAATTAGATCACATTAAATTTGTCGCCGAGAGAGAAACAAAAAGACACACAGTTGTTTCTAGTGTGTACTTCATCCCGTCAATATAATTTAATTATGACAGTATATTTAGTTATTCATCAAGTCTTGGAACCAATCTGCTGGTTTATATTCTGAGCACAAAAGCAAATTGGAGCTTGTAGTGTCTCCAGCTGATATCTGGCATATAAGTTCCTTTTGCATGCATCAGTCACTGCTTACAAATGCAGATATTTCTTTTCCTTTTTGAAAACTTAAGTCATCATTTTTCAAGGTCATTGAGATTTCTCTTTTTCATTTTAACACAATCACAGTATTTTAACTTTAGGTTTGTTGTGTTTTCAAATTTGTTGTTCTTGTTTCATTTCTGTGGAGTTTTTGGTGCTTGATGATTTTGTTTTGCTGATGATGGTTTGCATTAAGCTTAATTTTATGTTTTGAGTTAATTTCTTTCATGTTTAATTCTTCAGTGCTTTTTTTGTCAGTGCAATACTATAGTGTAGTCTTGTGCCGTTTTTCATCCTTCTTGAATGTATTTATTATTTTCTGCTTCAGTTTCTGTGATCTTCAACTTTCCTTCCTTTCTTTTCCTAAACTAAGGCTTTTGTAAAGCAGAACAACCCAGGTTAGTTTTCATGACTCTCCAACAGTCATGAAAACTAGTTTTCTGTTTTGCTGTTGATTTAGCAGGACACTGAGAACCTACACAGACAAGGTCCATACTTCTTTCTTCTGGCTTCAGATGGAAATTTCAGTGCTCACAGTTCATGGTCTTCATTTCATCACTGCAATATTCACAGCAACAATCCTGAAACCTCCAAGAAGACAAACTTCTCAGCAGGACATCAAAGCAGCTCTCACATGGAGTCATGCTCACTAAACTATTTGTCCTCCTCCATCCAGCAACACCTGAAATACCTGAGTGGAAGTTCCCACCTACACTGTGTTTGAAGCAAAGCACAAAGGAGATACCTGCTGGAGCAGCTGGAGTCCTGCAGACACTCAGCCTCTTCACTACAGAAATACCTCCTACACCATCTGTTCTTGATACTGATTGCTGTGTTTGTGAAAACACTCCAAAAGGCTAATTTACACCATGGAGCCCTGCTCTAAATACTGTCACACATTTAACACTGTCTGAGACACAGGATTTTAATACATGTTTAATGGCATCTTGTGACTGTACAGAACATGTCACTAGGTTGGTTGCTGCTAACAGATTTACATCAGTTTACATTAGCTAAATACTGACAGAACTGGTAACTCAGTGAAAAACAGGTGAAATTGCAAAGTATCCTTGTTTTTAACATAAAAACATTGTTGCACAGCAGTGACCCCCTTATACTAGTTTTTAGTTTTAGAATTTGTGTGGTTGGTGGCTTGGCTGCACAGGAGGAGTGAAGCAATGGGTTCAGGGTATGGTGTCGGGGAGGCTGGTGTGTCACAGCCGGTGAGTATTTTCTAACAATGCCTTTCTTCTTTCAGTAGCGGCTGCGGTGGAGAGAGGGTAGCAGCTGAAGCAGAGCACCGGAGCCAGAGCAGCATGCGCTGGAAAGTGCAATGAACAAAAACTGATTGTGCAAAAATAGAAAAGCAAAACACATCACATGGAGTCGCATTGGGTCCTTTGGGTTGCAGACATGTTTGCACTGCACTTTATATCCAACAACATCAAGCAGTTAAATCATCTCTCAAAGAGTTCATGTTACTAACAGCTCACCTCTCTGCAGCAGACACAGGCTGGACTTTAAAACCAATAAAGTTATCTTTACACCAGTCACTCTGTAAGGACACAGAGCTGGGTGGAGGTCCAGGTTGGTTCCTGTGAATAATGATGGAGCAGTGATGTGAATGCTGAGCTGTGACATGGAGAAGAGTCGTGGAGTTTTAAAACATTAAAACTATACAACTTATACATGATCACACACTTGATTTGTCCATAACCAGTTTTTAACCTTTGCCTTAAACAAGTTGAATTTAGAGCATTTTATAATGGATTGAGGAAGACTGTTCCACAGACGGCGACCCTGGACAGAAAGGACATTCTGCCCAAATGCAGTCCATCTGTGGGGTATAAACAACTCTCCTCGGGTTGTAGCGCGAGTGGTCCTGTCTAAGCATTCTTTACGCCTAATGAACTCCTTCAGGGGTGGTGGAGCAGGGGAGTGTAAGACGTTATATATTAAGCACACTCTTTTAAGTTTCACTATTGAAGTAAATTTGAAGTAATTTACTTGTTTTACTCACTACATTTTTAAACAAATATATGCACCTTACATTGTCAAAGCAGGCTCATTACTTTACATTAAATACATTTGAGGTGAGTCATTGTAACTGAGGGTCCCACTGTGAGCAGCAGGAGTTAAAGTGTTGGACATGTTTTATAAAATAAAGGAATTCCTCACTCAGGAAACAGCATCAAGCATCAACATCAACGTTAAACTGACATCAAAGAGTTCATGTTACTAACAGCTCACCTCTCTGCAGCAGATACAGGCTGGACTTTAAAATGAATGGGAAGAGCTTTACACCAGTCACTCTGTAAGGACACAGAGCTGGGTGGAGGTCCAGGTGGGTTCCTGTGAATAATGATGGAGCAGTGATGTGAGTGCTGAGCTGTGACATGGAGAAGAGTCATGGACAGTTAGAGATGGTCATCTCACCTCTGAGCTTTGGTCTGGCTCTCATGTTCCCCACACAGAGTGGTTTTAGAGGGAGGGACTCCCTCCTCTCTGTCCTCACACTGATCCATGCTGCTCAATTCACATCAGCTCACACACACTTTCTACCTTCACCTGCAGAGGAAACACAAATCATTCATGTGCACATCAACTGAAATCCTCCTTTCCATCATGTGTGCTGTCCAAATATCAGCTGCTTCTTTCCTGCTTCATCTCAGTGTCAGCTGAATGCAGTCAGACAGCAGTGTGAGGCAGAGGAAGCTGCCATCAGCTGCTCTACTATCAGTCCACTAGATGGAGCCGTGAAGCACACACGATGCATTCACTGACACACACTGATTCACTGTGACTGGAAGCTTCAGTCCATTAATATTCAGTCAGTTCAACACGTGTAGAGAACATTTTCAAACATTTCAGCTGATCCATGATTCATCTGGCTGGCAGTTATTTGTTGTTTAATGGTTGAGGAGGGAACCATAGTGTGAAAAATTCTGAAGTACTCTGTATTGTATGTTGCACCGAAACCTTTGTCTAATAAAAACAAACTTTTGAAAGAAATTAAAGTTTACATGCTGGCATTTAAAAACATGAAACTTTCTAACTGCCAAAGCTCAGCTTCAAAGTCCATAACAAAGGAAGGAGCTCACACAGCATCTTTATGATGATAGTGTTTGAGTCAACTAGCAAGTCAGGTGTCTGAGTCTGAGTGTGTGAATGGTACTAAAAACAGTTAAAAGCACATGGCCGGCACTGTTCCATACTGAGGAGGCCACAAATATATGTGTTTACTTGAGAAAAAAAAGTGCCATTTGACTGCTCGCTTGAGTCTGAGTCAGACTACAGTTCATATTGTGATGTGAACTGTTTGGATTAGTTACGCAAGAAAAGTAATGTATTAACCATTATTCACTACTTTTACTAAAGTAATGCAGTATGTTATTCATTACTTCATTACTCTCTGGAGTAAGTAATATATTATACTACTCGTTACACTGACCGGAAATAAACTGTCACATAATTACCAGTTAACAATACAAAACTGTATGCTAATATGCTACAGTCCAACACACACACACACCGATCTGTATCCTAATGAGAACACAAATATGATCTTTCTAACAAACCTTTTTTTTTTTCGTTACGTCAGTAAATGTCAGAGCAGAAATATTAGAGTCTGAAACAGGAAATAAGGATCACAGCATGATGCTGCTGCTGCTGGGGAAATATTCTACTTCTTCCTCTGAGTCTGATTAGTGAACTCAATCAGTGTTTTTTCCATTGATCCTACAGGTACTAACATGATCAGCAGATTCTTTGATATGGAGAACAAACTTTAACATCTGCAGCAGATCTTGGATTTTGTGTGTGTGTTTTATGTTGATTGTCATGTGACCAACATCTTGTGTTAAATCTTTGAAGATTAGGAGCCCAATACAGACAGTAAATACAGAAGGACTGTTTATTAAGGGTTTTAATACAGCTGAACTGATACTTCAAATCCTGTTCTATATCACATAGAAGTTTAGAGATGATCGGCCAACATAGTCTCACTCCTTACTCATCACACAGAGAACCTCTCTGATCAGACTTCGGTCACACTGGGATCCAACATGAAAAGAGGAGACAGTTCTGTCTATTTCATCATCACAGTTTACTCTTCAGCAACAACAATCATCACTTTTCTTTGCCTGTCTTGGCAAAGATCACATGTTCTGGGACAGTGACACACAAAATTTTGACTGTTGTAACTCTTTTTTCACTCTGAACTCGTTTATTCCTGTCAGTAAACTATGAGACCAAACTGTTTCTACAGTGGCTGCACCAACAGAAAGCTGAAAGACAGACCAAGATCATCAAGACATAACACCATCAGAATTAATAGTTTAGGTTTTACTAATGGATTATTATTTATGTGCAGAGATCAAATTATTCACCATGCAGAATCAAATGAATTCAGGGACTCAGACATAAAGAAACCTGTCAGAAACCTCAAAGATAGAAATATTATAGAGATTAGGATGTTCATTAAAGTCAGCATTGGTTCTTTGCTCTTTCCTACATCAAATTAATGAGAAATAAAGGTAGTTTTTTTTTTTTTTTTAATGACGTTAGGTGTTCTCAGCCAAGGAAAACATTCTTTCATAATAGTTCCCGTCAACAAACTAGAAAAACTGGGACCTCCATGCAGCATAGTTTCAGTTTGCAGAACACCTGATCTTTGTGAAGCTCTACAGTAAAAACATGTTATATAAAAAGACTGTAAAAAGACTAACATACATGAGGAGTTTGATTTACACTTTAATCCAGATCATACATCAGATATACTTTATGTAAAATACATAAAAATGTCTGACTTTCTATTCTGTCTTTCAGAGCCATCAGGCTTTGGTTGGCTGTGTGGGAACATCACACAGGTTATTAAATCTTTATTCTACTTTATTCCTTCTGTTTTTAAATATATATATATTTTTAGGTTTCATCGATAAGTCTGACTGTTTGTGAAAAGAAAGGGTGAAAAGGTCTCAGACAAACTCAGACCTGATCTTCTGGTCACTACCATCTTATCTTTATTACAGTGGTTTAGATCTTTACACGTGAATATTTCCTACACATTGAAAACACACTGAGTTCACTCTGTGTCTATTATGTAAGGACTGATATGTTGGTACCAGGCAATCAGTTGTCATTAATGTTCAGTTGTGGTTATTGTAACATGGATAGATTTTAACCTATACCTAGAGTATACCTGCTCTGAAAGAAGTCTTTCTACAGAATAATGAACTGGCTAATGACCAATGACCAAGGGTGGAAGGAGGCCTCTGGTCTTATCTGTGAAATAGGATCAAACAAAAAAAAAAAAAAATACAAAATATCCAATGACTTCAGTGGAGAGCAACACACAGGGAAACTCGAGAGACCACACTCTGATCCGCTAATAATTATTAAAAGCTTGAAACACTAAAAGAAGTACAAAGTGAACACAAAACCCTCAGTGTGACAGCAGCAATCAAACTGAAAAACAAGGAAAAGCTGACAAGTCCAACTGAGTCTCAGTCAGAGTAAAGTTCACATGTTAGGGTGGTTACTCAAAAAGAAAGTAAAGTATTGCACATTCCTGGTTCCTTTTCTTAAAAGTAATGCAGAACATTACTTAATTACTTGCTGGAGTAATGTTTTTTTCAAACCAGTGCTCAAAAGCGGAGGTGAAAAAGTCTTTTCATTCATGGCTCAAAATATTTAGCTCTTTCACATAAAAGCTGCCTAATCTGTCAATAATTGAAAAACTACTTATTCTCATTGGTTTTCAGCTCTAGTAGAGCAGGACAGGTTTGGTTTCATTGTGTAAATAAAGTCGTATTTACTTGTTTTATTGTTTGAGGTTTCTTTCATAACCGAGGTTTGTATTTTAGTGAATTTAGTGATTGAAGTAACTTTATGTGATTTAAAATTCGAAATAATAATTTCTCATCCTCTGTCAGAGAGCCATTTGGGTTCTCCGTCCTCTCTCTAATCCAGCTTTCTTCTGATTGTTACTTTAACTCCAGAATCTGCTGCTTGAGGGCTCCATCTCCTCCACCCACTGCGATGGAGAGTCAGTAAAATAAACTTGAAGCCAAGAGAGAAAAGTTTTTCTCTTTTGTTAAATCCAGTTGTTTTTGTTTGTTTGTTTTTTGAGGGTTTTTTTTGTTGTGTGGAGATCAGAGAAATATTTTACTGCTATTGTTCATGGTCATCATCATTACTATTGCATTAATAACATTAATAACATAATCTACAGCATTGATATTGTATTCAGATGTTTAAACATATTGGCACCCAATTAACTTTTATTACAGGTGCAGTTATAACCACTTTAAACTGCTGAGTTGAATTCATAGTCTTAAATGCTTTTGAATGCTTTTCATAATCTTAAATGTTTATATGCAGATTATATTGCATTATAAAAGAAAGGCCTAACTCTGAGTACACTCTGTGCCAAAGTAGACAGGAAGCGCAGGCTTTTGCAGAGCGTGCTTGTGAAAGTGAAACTAAAGCAGAGTCTAAGTGTAAGTTATTTTGAGGAGCTGTTGGGTGGATGCTATTTGAATAACCAGGTTATTCATTATTGTCTTTTATTCGTTTATATCTTTTGATTAAGCTTTTAGTAGAGGTTCTTGATTAAAACATTTATTCAACATATTACACATATAGTTTCAGTTGTGTACGTGCTGGCCTTCTGTCTGGTGGAAAGGTTACAAGGTCTAGCTGGTGAGGTGAGAGGTGAAACTGAGTGCATTTCAGGTCGACACACACACAGCCACACACACACAGTAGATGGACTCATTTATAGGTGAAAGTTTAATTATATTTTGCTTGTGACTGCAAAATTGTGCCTGCAAAAGAACAGTTTGTTGCAGAATGTGGGTCTGATGTTTCAGACGATAAGCGCGGGCAGGACGAGCGACAGGAAGACACCTGGGATGGAGACGAGGTGATGTTGTTTTTTCAAACTGTGTTAAAAGTCATTGTGGTTTTGAAACTTATGCATGTGATGACTCATGAGGGGGCGTCATAAATTTCCCTGATTATATAAAACAACTGCTTGTGTATTGTTAGAGAGAGATCAATGCTGTCTGCGTACAGTGTTCATCTCCCACACGTGTGTTCATTAAAATCATCGTTTGACTCCACCCGGCCGGATCAGTGTTGTTATTTGGATTACCTCCTGTATCCCTCCTCAATAGTTGAACCCTTAACAGTTGTTGTTTTTGTTTTTAAATGGCACAGAAGATTAGAGATAGACCATCTCTAATCAACCAGCATCCTTGAACACACCAGAAAGGAGGAGACAGAGTTTAAGTTTTGATTTCTATTTCATCATCATGGTTTGGATTAAAATACAGCCTTTAGCAACATTAACCGGTTGTGGGTGAGGAGAGGAAGCTAAGTATAAAGCAGACAGATAGACTAAGAGCACCTATAATACCATCAGAATTAATAGTCTAGACTTTACTGATAGAAACATAATTCATGTGCAGACATCAGTTATTTACGTTACTGAATCAAATGAATTGATGGACACATGATGAAATGTTTCAAAAACCTTTGAGGTATAAAGCAATATAGAGATCTCTATAATATACAATAGAAGAGAAGAGTAGAAGTGAATCCTGAGCTGGTCACTAAAGTCAGCATTAGTTCCCTCCTCTGTATTCAGGGGCGGAGCGTGGGGGTGGCTTACTGGGCTTAAGCCCGGGTTGTTTTGTCAGAAGCCCGGGGTCTTTTGGAGTGTAATTTTTTCATAGTTAGATGCCTGGCTGATAACTGTATAAAACAAAAAGCACACACAATATTCGAAGCACATAGTGCACACTGTGGGAATTTACGACTGTGCGTGAATCCCCCCTGATATTGGTATGATCCGAGCTCAGGCACTAAGCGACTGAGCGAGGGGGCGGGGCAGCTGCTGCCTGTGAGTGCACTGTTGGAGAAACGGAGCCAGCCATACTAAGGAGAGCTTAAGTTTGACCAGGTATCAAAGCAAATCATTCGTACTGTACAAATAATGTAAATATGACTGTGTATCACGAAAGATTGATATCAAACTGATCACTTGACCCATATTACGTTACTTGCTCTTCAAGTGAATCAACAAATGGCGAAATGAAAAGCCGAACAAATGCCATTTTTTTTAGTCTTAGCTTACGTGTGTTTATTTCATATTTTCAGTTCTTACCCTCCCCGACTAAATCGGTTTCAGTTATGCACTGAAATATAAGAATGGACATTAGAGGGTTCTTTCAAAGAAAAAACTCAGGTAAATGTTATTTTATATATTATGCTTTGTATGTTGTTCAGTATATTTCTATGCAAAACAAGGCTATGTCCACACGTACCCGGGTATTTTTGAAAACCTATGCGTTTGCACCTTTCATCCACACGTAAACGGCGTTTTTGGTCACTGAAAACGGAGATTTTTAAAAACTCCGGGCAGGGTGGATATTTTCTAAAACTCCGTTTTTGCATTTACGTGCGGACGAGAAAAACGCAGAAAATGCAGGTCAAAGATGTGCGCCTTTTTTGACGTCACAGTGTGCACCACGTTATTGTTTCGGTGAAATGAATTTCTACAATACTGTTACTGTTAATTGTACTCTCTGCAGTGTTTACATGCTTACATATACACACACAGTTACTGTCCCCCCACACATACGACTCGGTTCTGCTTCTATGCCCCAGCTTTGTTTACTTTTTCCCGCCGAGGCTTCTAGACTTCTGATTGGCCAACATTTCTACACGGTTAGGAATATAGCGCCACCTGCTGCTTTGGCATGTTCCTAGCAGCGTTTTCCTTCATTTCTGCCTTTACGTGTGGACGGGATTATTTTTTAAAACGAAAACGGAAAATCTCCGTTTTCAAAAATACCCGTGTACGTGTGGACGTAGCCCAAGAGGGATTTCAGTACACAGCAGGATATTCACATTTGTAACCAGATATTTACATACACTTTAGGGAGAAAACATAAAACATTTTTACTGTAAAACATCAATTTAGAGTAAACTTTTGTTTTAGATAAATATTGAAATATCTTTTGAATTAGTTAAATGTTAGAATAAAGAGAGACAGAGCTGTCTATTTTTTTTTATCACTTTGATCAAATTTAGGAGTACATATACACTAAGTTTGTTAATTAATAAGAAAACTCCAGACGATTCCATTCTGAGCTGAAGAAGTTTCTGATAGGTTAGTAGAGTCCATGTGAGTAAACTGGTGGCACAGCTGTGGATGCATATAAGGCAAAACACAGAGCCTGTTTCTTTAACATGGGAAAATCAAGAGATGTCAACCAAAACACCAGGAAAAGAACTATGGAGCTCCATAAGTGTGGCTCAAGTTTGAATACAATTTGGTGCCATTTGCAATTAAGAAATACAGATATTTGTTAACTTTAAGAGTAAAGAGAGAAACTATGTTTTTTATATTTATCAATCTAAAAAAATAAACGTTTAGTCTGATTTGATGTTACAATTATAAAAGTGTTTTGATCTGAAGAGTTTGTAAATATCTGGTTTCAACTGTATATTTGATGATTGTCAGCACAAAGAGGGAGAGAGAGGAACAGAGAGGGAGATGGAGAATGAGGACAGAACAGAGGTGGAACAAGAGCAGGTGAGACACACATGTTAGTCAAATGGTTGTTTACCAAAAGTATCACCGTATCATAGGTACTCATGTATCTCGTACCTAGTGTTTCTTTTTAGGTTTGCTATTTTTCAAATTCTATATTTATTAAGTTATGCAGGCTTGTTTGCACAACAAGGCTAAATAATTATATAAACTTTTCTCAATCTAAATAGTGTACTTTGGTAGAATTAAAAAATAAGTGTAGTGCAGGTCTATGATGATTTTTAGTGCTACTATCATCTAGTTCTGATTCTGGTTCTATCTTGGTTAAATCCTAAGTAGTCCTAATTTTGAACTGTTGCAGTCCTGTTTTAATTCCGGATCAGTTCTGGGTCTGGTTGAATCGGGGTTTAGTCCTCGTGTCTTGATACAGCCCTGACTTTGTTCTGCCTTGCTGCTTAATTAAAAAACTAGTTTAAGGTGTCCTGTATATGTGATATATATTTTTCCCTATATGAAGTCATTCTTTTTTGAACAAAACTCAAAACAGAGCCTATTAATCTTTCAGTCATTTCTAAACCCCCCCCCCCAAAAAAAAAAAAAAAAATCCCACATGCATACTACCCTTTAGGGCTAAGCCCCGGGTGTTTCAAATGTCTGGCTCTGCCTCTGGTCTACACGTATTGCAGCATAACTAAGGGAGGATTCAGGGTCACCTGGTCCAGCCCTAACTATATGCTTTAGCAAAAAGGAAAGTTTGAAGTCTAATCTTAAAAGTAGAGATAGTGTCTGTCTCCTAAATCCAAACTGGAAGCTGGTTCCACAGAAGAGGGACCTGAAAACTGAAGGCTCTCCCTCCCATTCTACTTTTATGCCGGTGGTATCCAAATTTATTCCTCTTTGAAATCTGATGTCTGATGACAATATTAGTGATCAATGAGCCAAGAGAGGGGAGTAAAAGTTTAACAAGATTAGTGGGCAGTGGATCAAGTATACATGATGATGATCTTAATTTAGTGATCATGGAACATACCTGAATTATTGTAGGAAGTTCAAATTTGGATTGAGAGGATGACAACTGAGTAGGACAAAATAGTGCAGGTAGAACAATTGATCATATCACAAGAAGTGGGAAACTGTTGATGAAGATTCACAATCCTAGTGTAAAAAAAGTTGTTACAGATATATATCAATCACCTGGATCAGCTGTTGAGAAAACAAAAAAGAGAAAACAAGCAAAAAAGAGAGCAATATAATAAAAAACATCATCATGATAATCTGTGTATAACGGTTAATACTAAATATTAAACCTTATTGTGCAGCACGTAGGATCGACAGCACACAGTGTGCTTTGAGGTAGGAGCCAAAAAGGGTGTAGTTTGTGTGTGTGAGCACCGTGTGTACACCTGTGAGCATGAGCGCGCTTGTTTTTAAAAGGTTCCTTCAGGTAACGATCTGCTAGAGGGTGTGGGGGGGCCACAGCCCCGTCCCCCAGGGCATTAAGCAGGTATGGAGGAGATCCAGACATCCAGAGGCCCTCAGAACACAAGAGACCAAGGAAGACCAAGACTGCTCTTTCTATATAGCAATACTGTGAACATGTGTGTCAAAATTAGATTTGTATCATTAAAGGAATTACACATTTTTCACAAAATGAAACCATATCAATAAAGTGGAAGAAATGTCAGTGAATAAAGCAAAGAGACGGGTTTCATTAAAGTCCGGTTTATGTCTTTATTGATGTTCAGGGTAAAATAACAAACAAACAAAGCAATTGTTTGTTTAAAGTTATGCACAGGAAACATAACATCAGTATTTCTCAGAAAGTATTTCCAGCAGAAACAATAACAGATTATTAAATGCCTAAAATCTTGCACTACACCCTTACAGTTTAGTAAGGATTTTAAAAATATTTGGTGGTGAGGTTCAGTCTGATTTGACCAGTTATCCAACTCATATATCCCGTCTATGTGACCATGTTGTGCCTGCTTTAGCTGATCTTTAATGATTCAATGTCAAAGCTAATTTTTAAAGTACTAAAGGTTTTAACTCCAGAGGATTTTAGCTTATTCAGGTAACTTCAGGGTTAACCTGAGTTTTCTGTAATGTGAAGCTGGTTCACAATCTCAAACAGCTGCAGCCTTAATCCGATGTCCTTTTTACAACAGTGTTGTGTTTTACTGGCATATCTTTGCTCTAGATTTTATAAGGATCATTTTCTGTAAAAGAAAGGGAAGCCCTGGGGCCCTTAACCATCTGATATCCGGATCATCAGCCTTAGGGTGAGTAAATCCAGATAATATTAATGAAGGGTGATCATGCCATTTCGCTAGATCTGCCCTAAAAACAATAAGACCTCTCATTTAAATAATTAGATTTGTTCCCTGTTGTGTACATCAACTTTCAGTGTTGCAACACTGGAGTTTGTCATGCCCAATGTAACGACAACATCATCATCTCTGTGTTTCAGATCATGACCATCAGCTTTTCCTCTGACAAACCCTCTCTCATCACTGTAATACATCTTGTGATAAAGATCATTATCACAGTTTGTTTCCCTGTCAAAGGCTCCGACTGCAAACCAGTTAGAGTACCGGCCATAGTCAAAAGGAACAGAGAACATGACAGCTATTTTCTTATCAGCTCTGTCTGTAGTTGGATTGTAGAGATCGTAGGTGAAGACTCCAACAGATCCACACGCTGTGCCACCAATCTTAGAGAACAGAGCATTGCCAGATTCAGAAGGCTTGAGTTTTGTTGGCAAAGGAATCTGGCAAAGTCCGCTAACAAGATGCAGACTAGTCAGAAAAAAGAAAACATGAATTAATATTTTTATTCAAAGAGGATCCATACTCCTCATCATGAGTCAGGTGGGTCAATGTCTTTAGAGTAAGAAACATGGACAGGGGTATTACTGTAACATGCATATGTGTTAAATATGTGTCTTTGTTACAGCTTCCCGTGTGGTCACTGCACACAAACACAGGTGTGATGCTGCTAAGCCAATTCTGTTTCATTTTATGTACATTTCTTTTGTTTTTAATTCATCAGCTTTTCAGTTCAGCAGCACTCACCAGTATGAAAGGTCAATATGGATGAGTTTGTAAAATAAAACCAAAAGAATATGCTTTGAGATTCATACAGTATAGATCTTTAATGTGTGGAAACTTACTGTAGGGTTACATATAAATCCCGCCCACTTTAGAAATCACCACAGCAAACACAGAAGAACAAAGGTGTAGTCACCTGGGGTTACGAAGGGTGTAGCCGTGGGTCTTGTTTGTAATATGAATGGTGGACTGCCGAGCACCCATGGTGTCTGTAAACTGAAGAACAAAACGAGAGTGAAGAACATGTCATCTGTCTGTGGAAGCATTTCTGTTTGTACATCAGTGAACACATAGCTGAAGTCTCCAGTAGACATGATACAAATGCCATCATAGTGTCCACTGATCATGTTACAGTCCCCGTGCTCCATCCTGTCAGACACTTCCAGGAAGACAGACCTTATTTAAAAATTTTCCTTCAAAGGGCTCTACTGCTTTTTCCGCCCCTTAAACTTCCCTTTCTAATTTCATTCCTTTAATCTTTTAAAAACACATTTTCAAAATGGATGCTCAGTGCGTTTGAGCATCTGTGACATTACTCATATTTCCACAGTGAGTGCTCCAAACACACAGAGCAGAGAAACAATGAAAAAAAGATTCTAAAAAAGTAGGGGGTTAGAGAAACATTTACATGTAAGGTTAACTAATAAACATTAACTTCTCTCATTTTCTGTCAAATAAACAAAGTCATACTCACAGTGATGAGATGAATTCAGGTGAAAGCAATCAGCAGTGTTTTTGTGAGCAGTCCTTAAAGTCTGACTGACACCAAATAATCCTCTGTGTATACCCTAAAAGTGAAAACAGAATGTTTGTTCATGAACTCAAGGATATTTGATGAGATCAGAACACACTGATCGGAGCTCAGCTCTGACATTGTTTGTTTTCTTTGGAATATGAACAATGCAAACATTCAACGCCAGGGAGTTTCCCTGTTTGCCATCTAGATCCTGTTAAACTTCCTACATTCAGCACAGCCAGTCAGCTATATATCCGGGGTATTTTTCCAGTAACTGTATTTGCTTACCAAAACACCAGTGATGACAATAAACTGTCACCGAAGGTAGCTTTCAACCCATTAAGTTAATCCAGGGTTTCACCTGCGTGTCCACATGAAAGAAGTGTTTCATAAATAATCTGGAGTAGTGCCACCTGCTCCAGATACCATGCAACAATCAATTCTTTGGTTTATCTGGTGTTTCAGTTTTATTCAGTTTTATTTATACAGCGCCGAACAACTACAACAGTTGCCTCAAGACACTTTATCTTATAAGGTAGATCCTACAGTAATACATACAGAGAAAAACCCAGCAATCATACAGCCTCTTATGCAGTGGTAGTCAAGTTATATGAAAAAGTAATTAGTTACTAATTACTGATTACCTCACCAATAAAGTAAACCTATTACATCAGTCGTTACTTGAAAAGGATCTCTGCTCTTATGAGCAAGTGATCTCACGACAGTGGGAAGGACAAACTCCCATTTAAGAGGAAGAAATCTTGATCTGAACCAGGGAGGGGCGGCCATCTGCCATGATGATTTGGGGGTGAAGAAATAACGATATGAACACAGGACAAAAGGCATAAACACATAGTAAATGGAGAAGAAACAATTCACACAAGATATCACAAGATTTCTGGAAATAAGAAAAATCTGACATTTTTAATGAATCCTGACCATTGTAAAGACTTTACTGACAGAGCCTTGGTTTTATAATTTAATGTTAGTCTGACTGCAGCTTCTGGTCCTGTATCAGTGTGTTTAACTTCAGGCTGGTTCAGACTAAAGTTCCGTTGTTAACATGAAACCTTGTTTTATCTGCCAGTGTCAACAGACATCTAATACATCTAATACTGACACACCCAGACTGTTGACTGTTTTTGGAACAAAACTGTTTGTCGTCACAGTGAGTTTCTCCGTTTCCAGTCTATAGATCCAGTCACACTTTCTACTAGGGATGGGTATCGTTTAGGTTTTATCGATACCGGTGCCAAACCGGTACTTTTGAAATGGTGCCGGTGCTTAAACGGTGCTCAAACCGGCGCTTAAAGAATGGAGAACACAAAATTGGTCCAAAAACCTCTCATGTTCAGCTGTTTTTTTGTCAAAAGATAACAATGTTAGCCTTTTCTGCAGCTATGGGGCATATATGGTATCACTCTTGGCTGGAAGCAGTGCTTAAACAATGAAAAAACACAAACTTTGTCCAAAAACCTCTCATGTTCAGCTGTTTTCCACTTTTTCTTTGGTCATTTTAGCCTTTTTGGCCAGGGTGAAGGGAGTATCTGCCATCAAACAAGAAGACAGCAACATGTAGCTATGATGATGTTTGCTAGTTCACCTTACATGCATTAATTTAATAACGTGGTTAGTCTACTCAATATAAATTACACACGAACAACATTAAGCTACTCACGCAGAGAAGAACGGCTGCTGCTGCCATCATCATCCGTCATCATTTCTGCTACACTGGCAGGGCTAGGGGCCAGGACTCTCCTCTTCGTGTTTTTGGGGGAATGTTGCTAACTCCAGGTCCAATAACAGGCAACCCACCCGCAGTAGATGTGCTCGGTGTGAGGTCTCGCAGCAAGCTATCAAATACGGCGCATTTCTCGGCTTTTAAAAAAAACGCTATGCGTCGCCAGGTGTTTCATCGGATTTGAGGTGTTACCTCCTTTGACAGTATCACAGTATCAGCTCAAAGCGCTTGTTGCAGGCTGCTGAGTTTGCATATTTTGCTGTGAAGTACAGCCAGACTTTTGACCGCTTTGCCTTGGGCATTCTTAATCTGTAGCTCTGCTCTAAAAGAACGTACGTACCTGGCCCCGCCTTCTATCTTCGGAAACCTAAAATGATCGGCTAGAATCTAAAGTGTATCACAGCTCAGGAAAAAAAAAGCACCGAAATAAAGCACCGAAATGTGCGCTGCTTTTCGGTCTGGTTACTACCGTTTATGTCAGAACCGGTGCCATCATGGCACCGGATACCGGTACCCATCCCTACTTTCTACCTTTTACCTGTGCAGTAAAGACTGAGAGCAGAGCTGAAACCAACCGTCCAATCAGTGAGCAGCATCAACACCTGAGCTTCATTCAGACTGTTATTGAAGATGTTTTTGTGTGAATGAAATGATGTAAATATCCAAACATGGAGGATGATTTTCTTCCATGACGCATGTTTTTCCATTTAAATGGAGGCTCGAGGTGGCGAGCAGCTTCCTGGAAACAAGCCGGCTCCTGTATACGACTCACGCCGCCGTCAGACATCAGCAACATCGGGTTTCCTTTCTGGCAGCAGTGTAGTAGCTGAGGAAGGCCGAGGTTCACGCTCACCTGGCGCTCCTCTAAGAGAGTCCCCAGTTCGAGGACTGCTGGGAGCACTGGTTTGATAACAGGCTCTTCTACAGCAGGACCACCTCCAGGAGACTTCCTCTGTGACTGGGAATGTTGAACAACGTTATTCAAATGTCTCACTGCCATCAAATTTCAAACGTGTGTTTAAAAACAGGAAAGTTTCCAGTTTCAGAGTAAAATAAAGAAAAGGCTCTGAAATGTACTGAAAGTAAGAAAGTAAAAGCAGCTCATTGTAGGACAATTGTAACCTATTGTAATTGTATGCAAACTGAACCTTAACATTAATAATGTAATATAATATAATTAGATGAGGGTTAGGGATGTGGGATTGAGTCCGGTCCTTAAAGGGTCCAGACGGTGCTCGGTCCATCCCCCCACCCCTGCCACTTGTCCCCTGCTGGACACGTCTACGGGAAGGCAGCCGCCCTCTCCCGTGACGCACCACCGTCCAGCCTTCTGAGTCCATCCGGGACCCCATGGATTTTTTTGTATCTCTTGATGTCGCCTTTGTTATCTTTATTTAATAATTGTTTTAATGTGCTATTTATTCCAGTTAGATATGTAAATTATGTGTATATGAATTTACAATCACAAACAAGGCGAGAAAAAAAGAAAAAGTAAAAAAAGTAAATGAAATTTGTTTTTAAACCAAAATAGATGAAATTAATAAAATTGTTTAATTTTTAATAAGTGAAAACCAATGAATTAATGTGCCCACTGCCGCGACGTTTCGACCCAAGATAGGTCTTCTTCAGGCTGGGGCACAATGAATAAACTGGGAATGCACAGAGAGAGAGAGATGTTGCCTCTTCAACGGTCAGCTCCCAAATGAGCTCCTCTCTACTGTGCAGCCTTTTATAGGCTTGGTTTCCAACGTGAGTTTTTTTGAATTTTAGGTTAGGCAATGTATTTTGAAATGTCTGGGATGGTTTTAGACTAAAATGAATGTGTGTTTTTTAACCTTTGTAATAAAATTGCATGAAATGTATTTTATATTTTGTATATTATGTGAATTTTCAAAAAACTGTATTTTTAAGTGATGTATATGAGATTTCAAATTTGCATGTTTATGTTTTAAATCCAATCGTGTTTTTATGAATTTTTGTGAGTTTATAGAGAAATTAGTTTATGATCTGAAAATTGCATTTGTGTTTTTAGCCAAATTGTGTTTTTATGCTTCTTGGAGTTGTGTATTCAATCAACATGTATTTTTAGGGGTTTTAATAAATTTTGATTTTGACAACTGTTTTAGTGTGAATTGTAAAGTGATTAAAAGGGGTATGAATAAAAATTTGTTGTGTTAACGGTTTTAATAAAGTTCTAACGCCCAATATGTCCCGTTTCCCCATTGTTTGTTTATTGTACACAATTTGTAGTATGTAATAATACCGTGGTATTTATCATTATGAGGTTATTTATTTATTTATTTATGGATTTAGATTAATGAACCCCCCCAAAAAAAGTTTAGGGTTAGGGGAAGATATTTGGGGTAGGGCTAATAACATGGGTTAGGGTTAGGGTAAATAATTGGGTTAGGGTCACAATCATAGTGGTTAGGGTTAGGGCAAAATATGGGTTTGGGTAAAGAAAGGGGTCTCAGGCAGAAGGGTTAGGTGTTAGGAAATGAGCAGGCCCGGCTATGCCGGAACCTGAGTGCACGGGCCATCATTGGGACTGGTGTTGGTGCCCCCTGTTCAAAAAATTACCCTTAAGCGGGTGTAGTGCACTGGGGTTGGGCCATTCGCGACGTTTCGGCTTAATTTAGCCTTCTTCAGGCTGGCCCACCCGCTCTTGTGTTCAATTTCGCCACTCTGGGCCTTTTATACTCCTGTTTTTCATTTCTGTTCTTCTTAACTTTTTCTGTTTCTTAGTTTTTACTTGTTCTCAGTTTTTTCTGCTTTAGCTCTCCCTTTTTCTGTTGTTCTTTGTTCTTTCTGTTTTTCTTTACCTTTCTCTTTGTATTTCTGTTTTTCCTTATACTTGTTCTTTATTCTTTGTTTTTCTTTACCTTTCTCTTTGTATTTCTGTTTTTCCTTATACTTGTTCTTTATTCTTTGTTTTTCTTTACCTTTCTCTTTGTATTTCTCTTTGTCTTTCTCTTTTTATCTCTGTTGTTCTTTTTTCCTTTCTGTTGTTCTTTATTATTTCTCTTTATTCCTCTTGTGTTCTTTTCTTTATTCTTTCTTATATTTCTTTAAATGGCACCCCCTTCTCATTAGACATCCCGTCCTTTGTACTGTATTTTTCTTTTATGGCACCCCCTTCCTGTAAATCCTTTCCTTTTGTACTCTGTCTTTTTTCTGACCTTTCTTGTCTTTTTTCTCTTAATTTAGGTTAGGGTTAGGGTGTGGGGAAAGAATAGGCCCGGCTATGCCGGAACCTAGGTGCACGGTCCATCCATGGGACTGGTATTGGTGCCCCCTGATCAAAAAATTACCCTAAGCGGGTGTAGTGCACTGTGGTGGGCCATTCGCGACGTTTCGGCTTCTCTTGAGCCTTCCTCAGGCTGGCCCACCCGCTTTTGTGTTCTGTTTCGCCACTCTTGGCCTTTTATACTTTTCGTTTTCCTTTCTGTTTTTCTTAACTTTTTCTGTTTCTTAGTTTTTTCTTTACTCTCAGTTTTTTCTGCTTTAGCTCTCCCTTTTTCAAACTTTTTCTGTTCTTTGTTCTTTCTGTTTTTCTTTATCTTTCTCTTTGTATTTCTGTTTGTGCTTTATTCTTTCTTTTGTTCTTTATTCTTTCTGTTTTTCTTTATCTTTCTCTTTGTATTTCTGTTTGAGCTTTATTCTGTCTTTTGTTCTTTATTCTTTCTGTTTTTCTTTATCTTTCTCTTTGTATTTCTGTTGTTCTTTAGTTTTTCTCTTGTTCTTTATTCTTTTTCTTGCTCTTTATTCTTTCTCTTTATTTTTCTGATGTTCTTTTCTTTATTCTTACTTCTTTAAATGGCACCCCCTTCCTTTTAGACATCCCGTCCTGTGTTCTGTATTTTTCTGTTATGGCACCCCCTTCCTGTAAATCCTTTCCTTGTGTACTGTTTTTTCTGACTTTCTTGTCGTTCGTTCTCTTTATTTAGGCTTTTAAGTGTCCCTTAGGGTTAGGGCTAGAAGGGGAGGGGGGAGGGGGGCAATGGGGTTAGGGTAAGGACAGGGTAGTGGGTGGGGGGCTCCCCACAATGAGGGAGAGAGGCAATGGGCAGGGGCACCACCAATCCCAGGAGGCACAGGCTGGTTAGGGTGTGGGGAAAGAATAGGCCCGGCTAGGGTTAGGGTTAGGGTTAGGGGGTTAGGGGGGTTAGGGGTTAGGGTTAGGGTTAGGGGGTTAGGGTTAGGGGGTTAGGGTTAGGGGGTTAGGGGTTAGGGTTAGGGGTTAGGGGGTTAGGGGTTTGGGGGGTTAGGGGGTTAGGGTTAGGGGTTAGGGGTTAGGGTTAGGGGTTAGGTTAAGGGGATTTAGCCAGAGCTTGACGGAATAAAATGGAATAACTGGGAAAGTAAGTGTCGTAGAGGGATGAAAGTGGTGTCTACGTGGGGTGTTTCTGCCGCTCCGCACGCGCTGGTGAAGACCCCATGTCGATAGCACCAACGGTTCTGGACTTGGTGTAAATGGGTCCAAATTTGACGGAATAAAAAGGTCAAAGTGGCAGATAGGAGTGTCCGATCGGGCCGATTCCACCACCACTGTACTCAGCAGGCCCTGCCGGGTCGTTAGACACGCAGCATGGCAGGGATCGGTGACATAACATGTAGCAGTTTCCCTTCACAGAAGCGTCTGCAGCAGGTGGGTGGAGGAGGAGGCAGCAGAACCAGGCCTTTGGAGCACTGTGTCATCTCCTGGTCCTGATGCTTTGAATCTCCCTCTCTGTCTGTCTGTCTGTCTGTCACACACACACACACACACACACACACACAGAAGCTGGTCAAGTGCTGTGCAACTGGGATTGCACCTGTCGTCCACAGGAGGGCGCCTAGCTGGGAAGTCCAGTACATTCCATATTAAAGTTGTTGCAAGTGCATTTTTTGTGTAAAAGACACACACACACACACACACACACACACACACACACACACAGTAAGGTCTGAAGTGCAAAATTTGAATTACATTCCTTTGTATCTCTCCCTCTCT
This sequence comes from Maylandia zebra, assembly GCF_041146795.1. Lineage (NCBI taxonomy): Eukaryota > Metazoa > Chordata > Actinopteri > Cichliformes > Cichlidae > Maylandia > Maylandia zebra. The sequence continues at coordinate 489,643 of NC_135188.1, read as the reverse complement.
CTCTCTCTCTCTCTCTGTCTCTCTCTCTCTCTGTCAACACACACACACACACACACTCACACACACCAAAGCACACAGACAGAAGCTGGTCACAACTGCTGTGCAGCTGGGATTGAACAAGAGGTGCTCCCTCTGCTGGCTCAATGCGGTACAAAGTGTCAGAAGCTGTTAGATATCTGCTTTTGACAATCAATTGCACCTGTCATCCACAGGAGGGCGCCTAGCCGGGAAGTCCAGTACATTCCATATTAAAGTTGTTGCAAGTGCATTTTTTGTGTAAAAGACAGACACACACACACACACACACACACACACACACACACACACACACACTGTAAGGTCTGAACTGCAAAATTTGAATTACATTCCTTTGTATCTCTCCCTCTCTCTCTCTCTCTCTCTCTGTCTCTCTCTCTCTCTCTCTCTCTCTCTGTCAACACACACACACACACACACACACACACACACACACACTGTAAGGTCTGAAGTGCAAAATTTGAATTACATTCCTTTGTATCTCTCCCTCTCTCTCTCTCTCTCTCTCTGTCTCTCTCTCTCTCTCTCTGTCAACACACACACACACACACACACACACACACACACACACACACACACACACACACTCAATGGAGTATAAAATAAAGACCGGGGCAGTTCTCTCACTGGAGTCTCTTAGAGTGGAGGCTGCCCTTGGTAGCAAGAAGTTCTGTGTGTTTCTCTTCTCTGAGTCTTTACTGAAGAAGTGTTTTATAACATTTTCCTTAACAACTGACATGTGTTTTTTGTGTAAAAGAGAGAGAGACACACACACACACACTCACACTCACACTCAGCGGCTCAGAGATGAGGGAAAAACAACAGAAATCAGGATAGATTTTAATGTCAGGAGATGCCCTGTGATGCTGGGGCCATTGTGTAAGATTGGAATGTGTACCAGTGGCTGGTGGGTGGTCCTTGAAGGTCCCGGGAGGAGGCGGCGAGGAGGCAGCGGGTGGCTGGGCTTGAGCTGTGGATCAGGGACGTCATTAATTCTGCCTGGTGCTGCGTGTGCCCTGTGCAGCTTGGATGTCTGCCGCTGACGCTCTGTGGTTCCTGTTCTGCTGATCTCCTGGTCCACACACGGCTTCAGGGTGCACTGTACAAGGGAAGAAGAAATGCATCATTGGTTACCAAAATAAAACAGTGTCTTTCTGCCTGTGTCATTCTGTTTGGTTTCTTTGAGCGTTTGTTTCTTAAATACACAGCAAGTGTCACTCTCTCTCTCTGTCACACACACACACACACACACACACACACACACACACACACACACACCAAAGCAAACACACCAAAGCGCACACACACACACACACACAGACACTGTGAGGTCTGCAGTTCAAAATTTGAATCTCAGAGCTTGGTTTTTTTGTCTCCCTCCAGTGGACAAATGCAGGTATGATTAGGGTTGCTTAGGTTAAGGGGATTTAGCCAGAGCTTGACGGAATAAAATGGAATAACTGGGAAAGTAAGTGTCGTAGAGGGATGAAAGTGGTGTCTACGTGGGGTGTTTCTGCCGCTCCGCACGCGCTGGTGAAGACCCCATGTCGATAGCACCAACGGTTCTGGACTTGGTGTAAATGGGTCCAAATTTGACGGAATAAAAAGGTCAAAGTGGCAGATAGGAGTGTCCGATCGGGCCGATTCCACCACCACTGTACTCAGCAGGCCCTGCCGGGTCGTTAGACACGCAGCATGGCAGGGATCGGTGACATAACATGTAGCAGTTTCCCTTCACAGAAGCGTCTGCAGCAGGTGGGTGGAGGAGGAGGCAGCAGAACCAGGCCTTTGGAGCACTGTGTCATCTCCTGGTCCTGATGCTTTGAATCTCCCTCTCTGTCTGTCTGTCTGTCACACACACACACACACACACACACACACACACACAGAAGCTGGTCAAGTGCTGTGCAACTGGGATTGCACCTGTCGTCCACAGGAGGGCGCCTAGCTGGGAAGTCCAGTACATTCCATATTAAAGTTGTTGCAAGTGCATTTTTTGTGTAAAAGACACACACACACACACACACACACACACACACACACACACACACAGTAAGGTCTGAAGTGCAAAATTTGAATTACATTCCTTTGTATCTCTCCCTCTCTCTCTCTCTCTCTCTCTCTCTATCTCTCTCTGTCTCTCTCTCTCTCTCTCTGTCAACACACACACACACACACACACACTCACACACACCAAAGCACACAGACAGAAGCTGGTCACAACTGCTGTGCAACTGGGATTGAACCAGGGGGGCTCCCTCTGCTGGCTCAATGCGGTACAAAGTGTCAGAAGCTGTTAGATATCTGCTTTTGACAATCAATTGCACCTGTCATCCACAGGAGGGCGCCTAGCTGGGAAGTCCAGTACATTCCATATTAAAGTTGTTGCAAGTGCATTTTTTGTGTAAAAGACAGACACACACACACACACACACACACACACACACACACACACACACTGTAAGGTCTGAAGTGCAAAATTTGAATTACATTCCTTTGTATCTCTCCCTCTCTCTCTCTCTCTCTGTCAACACACACACACACACACACACACACACACACACTGTAAGGTCTGAAGTGCAAAATTTGAATTACATTCCTTTGTATCTCTCCCTCTCTCTCTCTCTCTCTGTCTCTCTCTCTCTCTCTCTGTCAACACACACACACACACACACACACGCACACACACACGCTCAATGGAGTATAAAATAAAGACCGGGGCAGTTCTCTCACTGGAGTCTCTTAGAGTGGAGGCTGCCCTTGCTAGCAAGAAGTTCTGTGTGTTTCTCTTCTCTGAGTCTTTACTGAAGAAGTGTTTTATAACATTTTCCTTAACAACTGACATGTGTTTTTTGTGTAAAAGAGAGAGACACACACACACACACACACACACACACACACACACACACACACACACTCACACTCAGCGGCTCAGAGATGAGGGAAAAACAACAGAAATCAGGATAGATTTTAATGTCAGGAGATGCCCTGTGATGCTGGGGCCATTGTGTAAGATTGGAATGTGTACCAGTGGCTGGTGGGTGGTCCTTGAAGGTCCCAGGAGGAGGCGGCGAGGAGGCAGCGGGTGGCTGGGCTTGAGCTGTGGATCAGGGACGTCATTAATTCTGCCTGGTGCTGCGTGTGCCCTGTGCAGCTTGGATGTCTGCCGCTGACGCTCTGTGGTTCCTGTTCTGCTGATCTCCTGGTCCACACACGGCTTCAGGGTGCACTGTACAAGGGAAGAAGAAATGCATCATTGGTTACCAAAATAAAACAGTGTCTTTCTGCCTGTGTCATTCTGTTTGGTTTCTTTGAGCGTTTGTTTCTTAAATACACAGCAAGTGTCACTCTCTCTCTCTGTCACACACACACACACACACACACACACACACACACACACACACACACCAAAGCAAACACACCAAAGCGCACACACACACACACACACAGACACTGTGAGGTCTGCAGTTCAAAATTTGAATCTCAGAGCTTGGTTTTTTTGTCTCCCTCCAGTGGACAAATGCAGGTATGATTAGGGTTGCTTAGGTTAAGGGGATTTAGCCAGAGCTTGACGGAATAAAATGGAATAACTGGGAAAGTAAGTGTCGTAGAGGGATGAAAGTGGTGTCTACGTGGGGATTTTCTGCCGCTCCGCACGCGCTGGTGAAGACCCCATGTCGATAGCACCAACGGTTCTGGACTTGGTGTAAATGGGTCCAAATTTGACGGAATAAAAAGGTCAAAGTGGCAGATAGGAGTGTCCGATCGGGCCGATTCCACCACCACTGTACTCAGCAGGCCCTGCCGGGTCGTTAGACACGCAGCATGGCAGGGATCGGTGACATAACATGTAGCAGTTTCCCTTCACAGAAGCGTCTGCAGCAGGTGGGTGGAGGAGGAGGCAGCAGAACCAGGCCTTTGGAGCACTGTGTCATCTCCTGGTCCTGATGCTTTGAATCTCCCTCTCTGTCTGTCTGTCTGTCACACACACACACACACACACACACACACACACACAGAAGCTGGTCAAGTGCTGTGCAACTGGGATTGCACCTGTCGTCCACAGGAGGGCGCCTAGCTGGGAAGTCCAGTACATTCCATATTAAAGTTGTTGCAAGTGCATTTAGGGTTAGGGTTAGGGTTAGGGTTAGGGGGGGTTAGGGTTAGGGTTAGGGGGTTAGGGGGTTAGGGTTAGGGTTAGGGTTAGGTTAAGGGGATTTAGCCAGAGCTTGACGGAATAAAATGGAATAACTGGGAAAGTAAGTGTCGTAGAGGGATGAAAGTGGTGTCTACGTGGGGATTTTCTGCCGCTCCGCACGCGCTGGTGAAGACCCCATGTCGATAGCACCAACGGTTCTGGACTTGGTGTAAATGGGTCCAAATTTGACGGAATAAAAAGGTCAAAGTGGCAGATAGGAGTGTCCGATCGGGCCGATTCCACCACCACTGTACTCAGCAGGCCCTGCCGGGTCGTTAGACACGCAGCATGGCAGGGATCGGTGACATAACATGTAGCAGTTTCCCTTCACAGAAGCGTCTGCAGCAGGTGGGTGGAGGAGGAGGCAGCAGAACCAGGCCTTTGGAGCACTGTGTCATCTCCTGGTCCTGATGCTTTGAATCTCCCTCTCTGTCTGTCTGTCTGTCTGTCACACACACACACACACACACACACACACAGAAGCTGGTCAAGTGCTGTGCAACTGGGATTGCACCTGTCGTCCACAGGAGGGCGCCTAGCTGGGAAGTCCAGTACATTCCATATTAAAGTTGTTGCAAGTGCATTTTTTGTGTAAAAGACACACACACACACACACACACACACACACACACACACACACACACAGTAAGGTCTGAAGTGCAAAATTTGAATTACATTCCTTTGTATCTCTCCCTCTCTCTCTCTCTCTCTCTCTCTCTCTCTCTCTCTGTCAACACACACACACACACACACACACACACACACACACACACACACACACACAGTAAGGTCTGAAGTGCAAAATTTGAATTACATTCCTTTGTATCTCTCCCTCTCTCTCTCTCTCTCTCTCTGTCTCTCTCTCTCTCTGTCAACACACACACACACACACACTCACACACACCAAAGCACACAGACAGAAGCTGGTCACAACTGCTGTGCAGCTGGGATTGAACAAGAGGTGCTCCCTCTGCTGGCTCAATGCGGTACAAAGTGTCAGAAGCTGTTAGATATCTGCTTTTGACAATCAATTGCACCTGTCATCCACAGGAGGGCGCCTAGCCGGGAAGTCCAGTACATTCCATATTAAAGTTGTTGCAAGTGCATTTTTTGTGTAAAAGACAGACACACACACACACACACACACACACACACACACACACACACACACACACACACTGTAAGGTCTGAAGTGCAAAATTTGAATTACATTCCTTTGTATCTCTCCCTCTCTCTCTCTCTCTCTCTCTCTCTGTCTCTCTCTCTCTCTCTCTCTCTGTCAACACACACACACACACACACACACACACACACACACACACACACACACACACTGTAAGGTCTGAAGTGCAAAATTTGAATTACATTCCTTTGTATCTCTCCCTCTCTCTCTCTCTCTCTCTCTGTCTCTCTCTCTCTCTCTCTGTCAACACACACACACACACACACACACACACACACACACACACACACACGCTCAATGGAGTATAAAATAAAGACCGGGGCAGTTCTCTCACTGGAGTCTCTTAGAGTGGAGGCTGCCCTTGCTAGCAAGAAGTTCTGTGTGTTTCTCTTCTCTGAGTCTTTACTGAAGAAGTGTTTTATAACATTTTCCTTAACAACTGACATGTGTTTTTTGTGTAAAAGAGAGAGAGACACACACACACACACTCACACTCACACTCAGCGGCTCAGAGATGAGGGAAAAACAACAGAAATCAGGATAGATTTTAATGTCAGGAGATGCCCTGTGATGCTGGGGCCATTGTGTAAGATTGGAATGTGTACCAGTGGCTGGTGGGTGGTCCTTGAAGGTCCCGGGAGGAGGCGGCGAGGAGGCAGCGGGTGGCTGGGCTTGAGCTGTGGATCAGGGACGTCATTAATTCTGCCTGGTGCTGCGTGTGCCCTGTGCAGCTTGGATGTCTGCCGCTGACGCTCTGTGGTTCCTGTTCTGCTGATCTCCTGGTCCACACACGGCTTCAGGGTGCACTGTACAAGGGAAGAAGAAATGCATCATTGGTTACCAAAATAAAACAGTGTCTTTCTGCCTGTGTCATTCTGTTTGGTTTCTTTGAGCGTTTGTTTCTTAAATACACAGCAAGTGTCACTCTCTCTCTCTGTCACACACACACACACACACACACACACACACACACACACACACACACCAAAGCAAACACACCAAAGCGCACACACACACACACACACAGACACTGTGAGGTCTGCAGTTCAAAATTTGAATCTCAGAGCTTGGTTTTTTTGTCTCCCTCCAGTGGACAAATGCAGGTATGATTAGGGTTGCTTAGGTTAAGGGGATTTAGCCAGAGCTTGACGGAATAAAATGGAATAACTGGGAAAGTAAGTGTCGTAGAGGGATGAAAGTGGTGTCTACGTGGGGTGTTTCTGCCGCTCCGCACGCGCTGGTGAAGACCCCATGTCGATAGCACCAACGGTTCTGGACTTGGTGTAAATGGGTCCAAATTTGACGGAATAAAAAGGTCAAAGTGGCAGATAGGAGTGTCCGATCGGGCCGATTCCACCACCACTGTACTCAGCAGGCCCTGCCGGGTCGTTAGACACGCAGCATGGCAGGGATCGGTGACATAACATGTAGCAGTTTCCCTTCACAGAAGCGTCTGCAGCAGGTGGGTGGAGGAGGAGGCAGCAGAACCAGGCCTTTGGAGCACTGTGTCATCTCCTGGTCCTGATGCTTTGAATCTCCCTCTCTGTCTGTCTGTCTGTCACACACACACACACACACACACACACACACACACACAGAAGCTGGTCAAGTGCTGTGCAACTGGGATTGCACCTGTCGTCCACAGGAGGGCGCCTAGCTGGGAAGTCCAGTACATTCCATATTAAAGTTGTTGCAAGTGCATTTTTTGTGTAAAAGACACACACACACACACACACACACACACACACACACACACACAGTAAGGTCTGAAGTGCAAAATTTGAATTACATTCCTTTGTATCTCTCCCTCTCTCTCTCTCTCTCTCTCTCTCTATCTCTCTCTGTCTCTCTCTCTCTCTCTCTGTCAACACACACACACACACACACACACTCACACACACCAAAGCACACAGACAGAAGCTGGTCACAACTGCTGTGCAACTGGGATTGAACCAGGGGGGCTCCCTCTGCTGGCTCAATGCGGTACAAAGTGTCAGAAGCTGTTAGATATCTGCTTTTGACAATCAATTGCACCTGTCATCCACAGGAGGGCGCCTAGCTGGGAAGTCCAGTACATTCCATATTAAAGTTGTTGCAAGTGCATTTTTTGTGTAAAAGACAGACACACACACACACACACACACACACACACACACACTGTAAGGTCTGAAGTGCAAAATTTGAATTACATTCCTTTGTATCTCTCCCTCTCTCTCTCTCTCTCTGTCAACACACACACACACACACACACACACACACACACTGTAAGGTCTGAAGTGCAAAATTTGAATTACATTCCTTTGTATCTCTCCCTCTCTCTCTCTCTCTCTGTCTCTCTCTCTCTGTCAACACACACACACACACACACACGCACACACACACGCTCAATGGAGTATAAAATAAAGACCGGGGCAGTTCTCTCACTGGAGTCTCTTAGAGTGGAGGCTGCCCTTGCTAGCAAGAAGTTCTGTGTGTTTCTCTTCTCTGAGTCTTTACTGAAGAAGTGTTTTATAACATTTTCCTTAACAACTGACATGTGTTTTTTGTGTAAAAGAGAGAGACACACACACACACACACACACACACACACACACACACACACACACACACTCACACTCAGCGGCTCAGAGATGAGGGAAAAACAACAGAAATCAGGATAGATTTTAATGTCAGGAGATGCCCTGTGATGCTGGGGCCATTGTGTAAGATTGGAATGTGTACCAGTGGCTGGTGGGTGGTCCTTGAAGGTCCCAGGAGGAGGCGGCGAGGAGGCAGCGGGTGGCTGGGCTTGAGCTGTGGATCAGGGACGTCATTAATTCTGCCTGGTGCTGCGTGTGCCCTGTGCAGCTTG